>NC_067398.1:254691029-254753529 GCF_016432865.1 Antechinus flavipes
AAGGGATTATAAAAAAAAAAAAAAGCTTTTCTGACTGGAGAATATTTTGAGGTACTGGTTCAATGGTTTTATAAAATGTGTTGTCTTAAGTTTCCATTTCTAATGATTCAGTAGGATTTTTGTTAAATAACAATAACATGGGAAAGTTCTATGATTTCATCAACAAGGGAAGTTCCTAGTACACAAACTCCCTCCACTATCAGTAGAAATTTTGTAAAATAAGACCTAGGCACATAAGCTTGAAGTACTTGGAAATTATGTAACTTTCCCAGAACCACTAAATTAGTAAATCAGTAAGTATGAGGCAGTATTTGAATTCATGTCTTCCTCATTTCAAACCCAGAACTCTATTACTTTACATTGTTTCTATGTACTTAAGAGACAACTTTTAAAATGTCATTGATTCATTGTGTGGCTCAGGGTGAAAAGAAAGAAAAGAAAAAGAAAATTTTATACATTTTGATTCAGTTTGAGATTCAGCAAACTGATGGCATTTATGTCAGTTTGTGGTTTCAATTTCCATCCTATTAAAATCTCTGATCTCCTCCTTTCTTTCTGAGTTGTTTCTTCCCCTTGCCCTTCTGTTTCCTGGGCCTCTTGAGGGACAATGTCTGGCACTTCTCTCCCAGTTAGGATGACATATGGTTTCCTCTTTGCTTTGTTTTGTTTTGTGCTCTAACATTCCAGGTGCCCTAAATTGAGCCCTGAAAAAAATGAAGGTGCTCAAATCAAATCAAAACTGATGGGTTTGAAGGGTGCAGGGCTGAGTCTTACTAGCTGAATAGAGGATTAGGACAGATTTGCAATCTAAGGAAAATTAGTTAATTTGAACTTGCCCTGGGATCAACCACCCTTACTCCCATTCCATCCTTATTCAACTATGCTGACAAGACTTTGCTTCATGTCTAGCCCAACCATATTAACTGTTTCCAACTCTATCCCTTCTGTGATCTTGTATCCACTTTCTGAACCTTTTATATAATGTAGGAGTGTGCAGAAGCAACTCCTATACTTCCACAAAACCATGAGTACATTTTTAAAGGAGAGGCAGTTATTAAACCTTTACCAGAATATTGCTGAATGAGATCCACCAAATTTGTTCAACCATTACCTAATTATGATACATTCTGATATTGAATTTCCAAAGCATCTTCCTACCAAGACTCCAAACACTTTAACATTTGACTATTACTTCTTTGACACTGAAATAAATAAGAAAAATATTATTCTCTTTTTTCAGTGGGGGAGAGGACTACACCATGGAAAGAACATTGAACTTGAAACCAGTAGACTCAGATTTGAGTCTCAGTTCTAATAATCACTTAACTACCTTGATATTTAACTGTAGATAGATTTTTTTCATCTCCAGGGATGTCCTAGAACTAGCTCCTACTAACTTTGGAGAAATGATTGTTAAATTTTCAGCATGTGCATTTAGATCTCAAAAATCAGCAAATTCTAGAGTGCTTGATTTATTGTTTTGTTGATTATTTAGGTTTAAGAAAGTGATGAGAAAATGTTAATTCAAATTAAACTTTTAAAAATGTGTTATGCGATTTTTATTTCAGAGAACTAGTTTTTAAACATTTACCAACACAGCCTTGTCTATGATTCTTAAGAGTTTCTTTATCTATGAAACGGAGATGATATTTTCACTTCCTAATTTACAGAGTTTTTATGAGAACACTTTAAAAAATATGAATAATTGTATACTTCCTATTTCCTTCAACTAGAATCTAAGAACCACAGAATAGTGAGCTGGAAGCAGGGGTACAGTGATAAATGTTTAACAACTGACTGGGGAGAGGGGTATGTACACAAAGTACTTTGCAAACCTTAAAGTGTTTTATAAAAGTGAGCTATTATAATTACCTATAAATACAGCAGACTATGTCTTTTCTTTTTCAACTTCCTATCACCCAACTTCTCACTCTACCACCTCTGTCACAAGCTCTTTTCTTTTCCTACTTAGGTCCTCTTAATTTCTCTCTTTTCAAATGTGTACATTTTCTCTTTTTTCCTACTTTCACTCTGCTTCCTTTCCATCACTTTTTTCTGATTTTTGCATAGTAACTTTGACAAGCTTTTCCTTTTAGGTCCTCCATTTTCACTATCCTACATATAGTGTCTTATCCATCATAAGGAGATTCCCCCCATCCACTTTTTTTTATCCTCTAGCTTTCTCTTTCCCCTGGACAAAATCCTATTCTTTCTTCTCACCCCACCCCCAATCTTTGATTTATATGCTTATAAAATCTAAGGTGTATGAAGATTTGCAACCCAGGACTTCTTAATTGTGTGTATGTATGTCTATGTGAGATAAATCTCTATAACAGTCTGGTGAAGCCCATGGACTCCTCAGAAACATTTTTATATGCATGAAATAAAATACATAGGATTATGAAAGAAACCAATTATATTGAAGTATAGTTTTCAAAATAGTATGTAAAAAATCCAGAGACCCCAAGTTGACAATCTCTGTTCTGGAAACTGGCCTGCATTCTTTTTCGGATTCTTCCACCTTCTTCCCTTTGTCACCTAGTTTCTCTTCCTTTTTCTCCTTCACTAGCTATATGATTCTGGATAAGTCACTTGATTTTAATGCGCCTCATTTTCCTTATCTCTAAAAAGCCTCTAAGGTCTCCTCCAGCTCTAAATCTATGATTCTTATAAGTCTATGCTTCCAGGGCTTCAGATAGAGAGAGAGAAAAGAACCTAAACTTATTCCCCACCAGACCCTAGCACATTCCTATTCTAATGCATTGCTTCAAACTTCAAAAAAGGGGAAAAGGGGAAAGGAGAAAAAAGAGAAACAAGGAATATTCTTCATTTTCCTCTGTTATTTTGTGCTCATCTCAAGATATAGCTCAAGCTTATTCGAATAGGAGATAACTCAATATAGATTTGTTAGATGGATAAATGAATCAAAGAGGAGGAAGCAGGTAAGTGGGTGGTTATGGAATGGTTTTTTATACTCATAAGTAGTGGACCTGTTCATTCTTATTTATTCATCCCCAACACAAATACTATTCCCTATTTCTGTTCCTTTATTTTCCCTATTTTTTATTAGAACCCTTGTTCCCCTTTCTGTCTCAGTTATCAGTTTCCCATCCCTACTCATTTAATTAAATATTTTTATTACTGTCATTAAGTATCCAGTCATCTTGGTACCCATTGATGATCAGAAGTCCTTGATTCTAAAAGATTCTGTCCAGAGTTGAATTATGTGGTCTTCAGCCTTTACTGATGCTTCCATCACCAGAGAGCCTGGTTGGCCCCAAGATCTCTCCCTAATTAAAATCAATATGGTCTAATGGAATTCAACTTAAATCAACTCTGCAAACATTTGTGCACCTTTTATATCTTAAACAATGTCTAGAAATGGCCTTCAATAGTTCTTGTCTTCAAGGATCTTATTTTCTACTGGAGGAAAAATACATTCACAGAAAAGTAAATACAAATCATATGCAAAGTAATTTGAAAAAGATGGAGAGAACAAGCAACTGGGTATCAAAAGGGGCAGAGTATCAAGAAGGAGCAGGAGATGTCATTTGATCTGAACTTTAAAGAAAGCCAGGGTGACAGTCTATGGAAACTAAGCATACTTAATAAATGCTTGATTGGTAGATAGAATGTATGAGGGAAATCAGTCTATTCTGAGAGATTGGATTCAAATTGCAAAGGATTTTATAAGCTAAATGGAGATGTTTATTTTTTCTTTTTTGTTATAAAGGCAAGAGGTAGTCGCTGAAATGTCTTCATCAAGGGAGAGAGATGATCAGACCTATACTTTAGGAAAGAATTCTATCCTCTAAATCTGTTGATTCCTGACTTCTAATCCCCATTTCATTGTGCTTGTAATCTTGGTCAATTAATTTAATTTCTCTGGGTCTCAGTTTGCCTTTCTGCAAAATGGAGTTAATCTCTGTCTGATAAAGATGGTTGTGAGGTAGAACTGTTGTGACAGACTTTGACATTTTGAATATAAAAGCATAACATAATTAGCAAGTATGTATTAAATGCCTGCTATCTGTCTAATACTGTCCTAGTGCCATAGCAGTTTTTAAAGCATGTTGCATTGCTCTCCCCCCAAATACTGTCCCATCTGGCTTCTTCCAGCAGAGTATCTGCCTAACCCAGCCTCTCCCAGCTGTCCAAGTTCTCAAGTCAACGGCAAATTGAAATGGAGGCAGTTCCAGGAGGTCCAGGAGAAGCCAAACCCATAACTGGCAGCCTCTGCAAGGAAGAAGTGGGGTCTGAGAGGAGAACCAGACAGTGCAGGTGGGATTTTCCCAAGTATAAGACAAAAATAAGGAAGAGAATGCCATGTAAAGAGGTCATTAAACTACCTACTTGCCTAAATGCATTCTACCAAGAAACTCAGCACTATATGATATTTACCACATTGGTCTTCCAATTGTCACTCTAAGGAGGGAGGAAAAATTCTTGACTTCTTATATAGCTGGAAACAACGGAATTCAGAAAAGTAAAGTGATTTCTCCAAAATCACATAGCCAGTTGTTCACTAAATCTGGTCTAGCCAGAGGCCAAGTTACCTATATTCTCCAGCCAGCCTTTTTTATACAGTAGGCTACATTGCATGTAGAAGCAGCTAGCTGGTGTAGTGGCTAGAACGCTTAACCTGGAATCAGAAAAATTCGAGTTCAAATGTCGACCTTAAGCATTTATCTAGGCAATCCTAACTGTAATCCTAGGCAACTTATTTAACAATTGCCTCATCTTAAAACAGTGACAATCTTGCAGAGTTGCAGTGAAAATCAAATGAGATGATGTTTGTAAAGTGCCTGACACAGTGAGTGGTACATAGTAGGTACTCTATAAATGCTTATTCCCTTCCTTTTTCCTTACTGCCTCCAGCTCTTTAAAAGTGTCTTTCAATTTCCATGGATTCCCAACCTGGTTTACTTTATAGATCTAAGAAAAGGGAATTTTTTTTCATTCATTCATTCAAAATAAATACTAATTGACTGCTTATTAAGTACATAGCATTGTGTTGATGTCAGCATAGAATAAATGCATCATGGCCCATATCTTCAAAAAGTTAATGATGATGATGATGATAAATATTTATGTAGTATTTTAAGATTTGCAAATTGCTTTATAGAGTGATTCTTATATCATTATACAGTAAATGCTATTATTATCCCCATTTTGCAGATAAAAAAAAAACTGAGGCTAAGAAAAAATAAACTTAAGCATGGTGATATATAGTATGTCCTTATATCACTATACAGTAAGTGCTATTATTATTCCCATTTTGCAAATGAAAAAAAAAAAACCTGAGGCTAAGAAAAAATAAACATGTCTAGGTGTGATCATATGTAGGGAGTTCTTATATTGCTATATAGTAAGTGTTATTATTATCCCCATTTTGCAGATGAAAAAAAAACTGAGGCTAAGAAAAAAATGACTAAGCATGGTGATATGTAGGAAGTCTTTATATTACTAACAGATAGGAAATCCTTATATCACTATATAGTAAGGGTTATTATCCCCATTTTGCAGATGATAAAAAAAAACTGAGGTTAAGAGAACATAAACATGACTAGTGTAGTCATGTGTGGGAAGTCTTTATATCACTATATATAGTAAGTGCTATTATTATCCCTATGAAAAAAATTGAGGCTATTAAAAAAATAAACATGACTAGGCTGGAACTCAGGTCTTTTGGCACTCACTTATACTACGCCAACAATCATGACAAAATAAAAAACTGACACGCAAAAAGACAGACAAGTGTCCTCTACAAAATGATACACGTGTTCTACATATATATATAATTCAGTCCTTCAGGTTTCAGGCACAGTGAGGGAAGGTTTAATGGAAGAAGAGCTGACTTAAAGGATTGGGAGAATCATGTGAGTCAAGGCAATAGAAGCCATCTCAACAAGCATTCATTAGGCACCTATTATGTTCCAGGAACTGTGCTAAATTCCAGAGACACAGAGAAAGAGGGTAGGTGGACAAGCATAGGTGTAGGAACAGCACTTTGGTAAGGGGAATGACATTAATGACATCTCAGCGGCAAGGGACAGCTACCCCAGAGGATCAGTTCATACAGAGAAAATAAGAATGAAAGTTGCACAGGTAATCTAGGATCTGATTATGGGGAGCCTTGAACGCCAAGCTAGGGATTTTGGAGTTGATTCCGTAGAAAATGAGGAACCCCCCTAAAAGGCAGAAAGGAGACAGGCTAAGGAATGGCGTCGGTGAAAGATGGACTGGCAGTGGGAAGCGGGACGCATTAGAACCCGGCGACTACTTGCCATCTAAAACGCAGCTCTGAGGAATGCAGCCACAAGGCCTGGCTGTTCCGGGTGTGAGGGGTTGTGGGAGCTCCCCTGGACACAAAGAAGCTTACTCCGAGCAGGAGGGGCTGGGGAGGAAGGCCCCCGCCCGGATCACCCAGCGTTTACAGTAATCAAGAATGATTCAATTGACAGGTTTGTGTGGTGTTTGTTAATTTACTTGAGATTCATTCATGGGAACAGCTGGTTATATCCCAGCAGGACCGGGCCTCTCACTAGCCCACCTGCTGCTAGACAGACGGGCTTTGGGTACAGTTGTAGTTAAAGTTTAACAGGCAGATATTTCTGCCCATTAAAAAAAAAATCTCAAACTTCTCCAAAGGCTCTTGTGCCTACAATATACTGGGGGAGAGGGTGGAGGGGAGGAGGAGGGAGAGATGGTATAAGGAGGGGCTCTTTGGGCCCAGGCAAAAGGCATACTGAAGCTAAGAAGGCACGGTCCCATTGCTGCCAGTGACAAGAAACAGAGGAGAGCAAGCAGGTTTGGAGGGAGAGGAAGGGTCCATTCCTAAGAGCCATCTCCCTGAGGTAAATCTAAGAGACTCAGTCCCTACCTGCTCTAAGTTTTGGGCCAGCAAAGGCTTCCTTCATCTTCAACCATTGGTTTAAACTTCACTTTGGGAAGGATGGTCTCCCTAGTGATACAAAGCAGCAAAGGAAAGTTTCAGAGTCACTGAGATGGGTCTGATCTACTGGACTGAAGGAACCTTAATGGTTCCTCTAATATTTGAGGGCCACTTAATTATTGGAAAACAGCTTCCTGGGCTTTGATCCAAACTACCCAACAAGTGGCACCTCTGGATAGAGAGTAGGTGGGATGTGAGGCTAACAAAATGCCTGAATATAGTGAGGGCTGTAGGCTCTCTCAGTCCTGATGTGTGACTATTAAGAATAACTTTACTTTTTTGGGAGGACATCAGTCAAGGGACCCAGCTCCTTAACATGTGTGTGTGCTCCAGAATGCTTTTATTTGTATGGGACAGGTTGGCTTTAAGTCCCATCATTGGATAGGAATATCCTCTTTACAACATGAAATTATAAATTTAGAATTGGAGGCCTAGTATTAGGCCCTTACTTTACATATTAAGAAACTGAGACTCAGTGACTTGTACAGAAGTACACAGATAGCTAGCATCAATGGTAAGATCTGAAGTCCTCTATATTCAGAATCAATGGGCTCTTCAGGAAATAGATGCCACAGACTTCACAGTGTAGTGGAAAGTACCCTGGTTGTGCCATCAGAAGGCCTGTCTCTCAATTCCACCTCTGATGTTTCATACCTGAGGGGGAATGGAGGAGGGGAAGGTTCCATTCCTAAAAGCCATTTCCCTGAGGTAAATCTAAGACATCTCAGTCCCTATCTAGATTTGCACCAGCAAAGGCTTCCTTCCTTTTCAGCTATTGGTTAGTCACAACCTCCCTGAACTTATTTCCTAATCTGTAAAATAAAAAATAGACTAAATGGCCTCTGAAGTCCCTTCTCCCTCCAAATCCATAATCCTCTGGCAATAAGGAAGATGTTCCCTTTTAATAACTGGATGATAGAGCACTAGCCCTGGAATCAGGTGGATCTGAATTCAAATCAGGACTCAGTATTTACAAGCTATGTGATCCTGGACAAGTCACTTAATTTTGCCTCCCCCCCCAAAAAAAAATGCAAAATCAACCCAGCCTATGTGTTTGGGGGGTGGGGATCAACCCATCCCTCCCAAAACAACCCAAAATAAAGGAATTGGAAAAATTCTTGAGTCTCTGAGAGTTCTAAAGGCGACGTATGTTCCCTATGCTGACTCTTTCTTTGTGCCTACTCAGACTGTGTATTTACAACACACACACACACACACACACACACACACACACACACACACACACACACACACACACCAGTGGGAAGAGATGCTCTCCAAGGCCCCTCACAGCTCCGCCATTCTGTGACTCCATTAGGACGGGGCCAGGTCTCCACTGAGACCGCCTCACCTCTTCCTCTACCTCAGCAACAAGCCTTGTTTGTTTGTTTCCAGAGGAAAGGTGCAGAGCCCTCGGGCCAGCGGGATGCGAGGACATCTAGCCTCTGGCCTCAAACAGTTGGACAATGACAGTATTATTGGGCAGAATTAATTTTTGGAGAGCTGGTGGGCGGGAGTGGAGATAAAGGGGAAAGCAGGAGCATGCTGAGACCCCGAGAAAAAGCCCAGGCTGCTTGGTGTCTGTGTCGCACGCCGTCTCCCCCCAGCCGCCGGAGCTCCTATTAATAATGCACTGGGCCATCCTAGGAGGCGGCGGCGGCGGCGGCGGGGCTGCGGCCAGACAGGCGCAGAGAGCCCGGGCTCTCGCGGCAGCCCTGGCCAAGTGCTCCGCATCGAGCCGGGGCTGGGGCCCCTGCGAGCCGCTGGCTTGAAGGGAACCGTAATTGCTGAGATTCTACATCTTCAAGGCTATTAGATCCTTGTAGCTTCCCCATCATGCTGTGTTTGGAGTAAATAGAGAGTGTTTAGCCCAGCCGAGAGGTCCTTTAATAGAACAGACAGTTTTTTCCTCTCTTCATCTTGTCCGTCCCCACAGCTTTGTTATTTAAAGTCAGGTTAAGGGAAGAAGAAGAAGGGAAAAAAAAAAAATCCGCAGACAGGTTTGGCTGGGAAGCCGGAGGACAGGAAAAGTTAGAGATATTTATTTGACAGGGTCAAGGTTACCGCTTTTCTTTTCTCTTTCCCCAGGTCCCATAGGTGTTAGACTGAGAGACATTTAATCGAGGGAGTAGCGGTTTCATATCTATAACAAAAATCAAATAATGCAAGATGATTTACTCCCCCTAGCAACCGGGGAGCTTACCCTTAGCAACCAGCCTAGCCTCGGGCTGCGGTGTAATCAGCTTGAAAATATTTCAATTATTGTGTTGATTTTAGTGGATTTGAGAAGCGCTGTGTGGAGGGCCCGAGCACATTCTCCCCACGACCTGGAGAGGAAGATATTGATTTAAACAGGTGTCAGAGAGGAAAAGTGGAGTAAATTTAAATGCAATGGGAGAGCGGAGGGCGCATCGAGTGCGGCGCAGGGCGGGGGTGACATTTGGCTCGTTGCCTTGAATGAAAGTGACTCAACTGAACTAGAAATTTCACCTTGAAAATCATCTCCCATCGACACAATCAAGACAGGCCCGCTCGCAGGCCCCTCGGCTCCGCTTCAAGGGGGTGGGAAGGGAGAGGGGAGCTTGGGAGAGGATGGATGGGACAGGAACCCCACAGTGGCTAAAGGTTTAAAAGGGGGACCTGGGAGAGGGCCATAGAAGGTTTAAGAAGAAAAAGGAAGGGAAAACAAATGAAAAGAAGTGGTTTTGTGCCTCCCTCAGGCTCAGAAATAAGACCAAGACCCAATCTCCAAATAGATCCTAGTAGCAGGGATGGTTAAGAGTCCAGTGGTTGCCTGAAATTGACAGCTACCCAGGGAAATGTCCCCAGAATGGAAGATTTCAGGGATGGGCCCACTCTGCCCAGAGGGTAGAGATGAGACAGGGCCAGAATGACTGTCAAACTGGACAAGAAGGGCTATGAGACAAAAAGTCATTGTTTTATCTAGAAGGGATCTGAAAGATTGTCTGGTCCTACCCTATTCCCCACCCCCACCCCTCCTTAAGTTGGAGATAAGGAAAATAAGCCCCAGAGAGAGCATAAAATAACAGGACCAATATCTCTGAAGCTGGAAGGACCTTTGAAGGCTTTCATTTTGGAGATGAGGAAACTGAAGCCCAGAGAGGAAAATGGGGCTCACCCCATCTTCTTCCCTCCTGAGCTATTAGCTCCCAGTAGTGTTCATTCAATACCTGAGGTTTCTTGGAAGAGCTTCCTCATTCTTCTTCAAGAAGAAATTGGAGATGGCTGAATATAGGAACAGGCTCAGCAAAAGTGGGGGTGTTGGGAATGGTACTGAAGAACCAATGAACTGTCAACACTGGAATACTATCATCTGACCAAAGGGCGTTTAGCAAACTTAAATCTGGCTAAAATAAAATGTTTGCTGTTCTCTGTATCTTTTTAGTCCAGTTCTTGAAGCCAGAATTATGACCTAGGAGATCAATTATATGAAGCAAAGCTGAATCTCTGCAGTTTCTTCAGGGGCAGGTGCCAATAACTTCACCTTCAGGAAATAAAATGTTATCCTGGCATCCTATGATTTAGTGAATCAGTTCACCACCATAGTCATCAGTAGCCACAAGGATAGAGAGCAGAGTTTGTCTTCATACTAAAACCTTGGGTGGGAGTGAGGAGAAGAGTTTCCTTTTCTTTCACCCCTTACCCCAGTTATGACTGCTAATTTATTAACCATCAGATTAAATTCTAGTCTTATGCCTACTTTGGGGATGATTTGATCCAAGGAGCCAAAGTTAAGACTGGACTTGCTCCTAATTAGTCTTCCTTCATTATATCATTTTATATTATATTATGTTCTTTTCCAATCCACGTTCTATACTGCTATCACGTCCTTATTCCAGAAACTTCAATGATTCCCTGTTGTTCTAGAATAAAATAATTCCTCTGTCATTTAATCAGCCACTGGGCTGATTTCACATTGGTCTCCTCCATATATCTTACTTTGTAGTCAAATAGACCTAGTTACCATCATCCTTACAAAACATTCTATCTCCTAACTCCATACCAAGTCCAGGCTTTTCTCTATGTCTGTAATGCCTTCCTTCCTCATTTCCAATTCTTGGAGCCCCTTCAAATTTTCATTCAAGTGTCACCTCTTTAAAAAAGAGGTTTCTTATGACTGGTTTCTAAAAAGCTTGGAAGTTATAAATGAACCGATGCTGAGGGAAATGAGAATCAAGAGAACATTGTACACAGTAACAAAAAGATTATGTCATGATCAACTGTGATGGACTTGGCTGTTAACAATGGGGTTCAAAACAATTTCAAAAGATTTGGAATGGAAAATGCTAGGAAAAACTATAAAGACTAAATATGGAGCTTAGCAGAATATTTTCATCTTTTTTGCTTGTTTTTTTTTTTTCTTTCTTGTGTTCTTTTTCTCTTTTGGTCTGATTTTTCTTATACAACATAACAAAATGGAAATACATTTAAAAGAATTGCACATATTTAATCTATATTAGATTGCTTGCTGTCTTGGAGAGGAGGAAAAGAAGAAAAAAAGAAAAAATGGAACTCAAAATTTTACAAAAGCAAATGTTGAAAATTATCTTTACATGGACAACTAGACAAAATAAAAAACTATTAAATAAAAAAATTTAAAAAGATCTTTCAAGCCTTTCTCTCCAGTTACATTTTATATACTTTGTATACCTCTTATATTTACTTGTCTCTTTGGTAATATTGTACTCTCCAACTTGGAAGTATAATGTAAACTCAATGAGACCAGGGATTGTCTTGAATGTGTATTTTGTCTTGTATAGCACTTAGCCCATCATAGGTACATAATAAATGGTTTGTTGACTGATGGATTAATTAATGGTCATTTTCAACTGTATAGGAGCAAGGTATTTGCTAAGAATAGAGGAGTCCACATCTTCCTTTGCTTATCCTACTAGTCCTATTGAAAAGCCAGCATCATATGGTTCATAGTGATAAGAGCAGAGGCCAGCCAAGATTTCCATGCTGTCTCCCTCACTAGAATGTAAGCTCCTTAAGGGATAATTCTTTGTATTTATGTCCCCAGTGCTTAATGTTTATTGACTGAATGATAGACTGACCTAGTCTCTGATATGGTTACTGTGGAGTTGACTGTATATACTTGCCATGGATTATGTGAGACAAGGAAGCAGGAGTGAAGCTTGGATTAAGAAGATGATGTTCTTTCACTAACCTACTTTCCTGATTCCAGATGTTCTGGTGACCTGATGTTTCCTGCTGTGCCATTCATAGAGAGTTAGTAGATAACGTGGATTCTTCAGTTCCTGATGAAGTGACAGCTGAGGTACCTTGTTCTGGTGATCTCATTTCAAGGAGAGAGACAGCCAGCCTGAGGTAGACTAAATACAGAGCTCTTAAGGCAATGACAGCTCCTACCTAGACTATGCCCAGTTGATCAAACCCTCAGGCTTGAATCTCTGCTCAGGGCCAGATAATAAATAAAAGTTCTGATTTTATTTGTTCAGCTCCCAGAAGGAAAGTGAAGTAAGTTTGTTTGTTTGTTTGTTTGTTTGTTTGTTTTAATTAAAATAGTGGCAGGCCAGTACCATAGGTGGAAGGGTGATGGAAGGGGAAAGCTATCTGCAAAGCTGAATTAAACTGAGTTCTGTTTGCTACGAAGGCAACTTTGATGAAATTTACCCATCAGAGGAGTCCCTATGGTCCCTCTCTGACTGAGAAATATGGAAGGCCCAGTATATATTTTTCACAGCAGTGAGAAAGCAAGTAAAATAATGAACCCACTATGCCCAGAAAAAGCAACAACTGATAGCAACACTCAACACAGAGGTCTTGTTGCTACAGGAAGGTAATCCTAACTCACATTTAAGGAGCACTTTTAATGTTTATAAAGCACTTTTCTCATAACATCTGTGGGAAATAGGTAATTGAAGGATTGCTATCTTCCTTTTATAGCCTCAACGGCATCAAGTGACTTCCTCAGTTTCCTCATTGGGGCTAAACTAAATGGCCTCTTGCAGCCCTAGATTTTGATCCTACGAATAACTATCCAAGGTCACACAGCCAGTGTTAGATTCAGGATTAAAACCCTTGTCTCCTGGCTCCCAGTGTTCTTTCTTTTACATGATAGTATCCCTCTGTCAGCAAACAGCTTTAGAGTGGATGTCAAAAAACCCTGGCTCTATAAGTACCTGTGTGAACTTGTACAAATTAATTCATCTCCCTGGGCCTCAGTTTCCCCATATATAAAATGAGAGAATTAAACTAGAAGATCCCTAATGTCTTTTTCTGCTAACTGATAAAAGGCAAAAGAGAGTGACAAGTATGTATGTGACTCAGGTAGTCTTCCAGCAGGATAAAAGAAGGGGAAAGAAAGGAAGGAAAGAGAGTAATACCTTATTGGCAGTTATAGAATCACTTATTTGAAGTTTAAAAGGACCTCAGAGGTTGAAGAGTTCAATTCCCTAAGTCTGTAAAAATGAAATCACTGAGCCACTGAGAACAAGTTAAATGATTCAACCAAGTTTACTCAGCTAGGAAGGAAGGGAACAAGCATTTTTTAAGCACCTAATACGTGTCAGGCATTATGTGAACTATTTTATATGTATTATCCCATTTGGCCCTCATAACAACCCTGGGAAATGGGTGCTGTAATGATCCTCATTTAACAGTTGAGCAATTGAGGCAGATAGAGGTTCAATGTTTTACTTAGGATTACACAGTTAGGAAGTCAAGTTTGAATGCTGGTCTTCCTGAATCCAGTCCCAGAGATCTATCCACCAAACCACCCAGCTGCCTCTAACAGTCAAAATTCAAACCCATATTTTCAGACCCCAAACCTAGCATTCCTATTATACCATGAAGCTTCTTGCCCTCAGATTCCTCCCACTCTTAAATCCTGTGATCCTATAAAATTACCACAAAAGTTAGCATTCTGATTCTTGTCATCATTCCTTTGGGTTAAAGCACTGTATCTCTAGGATAACCCTTTTACTTGGAATATATATTACCTACGATGGCTTGTGCTTTAAGCCAAAACTCCACCCCCCACCTTAGGTAACATTTTTATTTCTCAACTCCCTAAAGCATTTACATTCATATCATAATTATCATATCACATATTAAAACTACTTGTAGATGGGTTTTAATCCATACTAGATAGTATGCTAGATAGTATCACTAGATAGTAAAGCCTACGAGGTGGGGACTGTATCTTATCTAAACTTTGGATCCATCCTTTTTCCACTTGATGAAATGCTCTCCAAACAAAACAGATGCTTATTAAGTGCTTGTTAAGTGAATTAATGAATGGGCAAATCACTTCCACTCTCTAAACTTGAGTTTCTTCATTTGTAAAATGGAGTTAGATTTCAGGGATTCATAATCTTTTTGTGTGTCCTGGATCCTTTTGGCAATCTGGTGAAGCATACAAAGTCCTTTTCAGGATAAGGTTTTCAAATGCACAAAATAAAATACTTAGCATTATAAAGAAAACCAATTATACTGAAAAATAGCTATCACAATAATAAGTTCACAAGACCAGTTATAAGCCTCTGGCCAAGATGATCTCTAAGGTAAGTCCTTAGCTCTAAATCCTATGATGCTTTTGAATGAATGAATCAAGAGGGAGATATTGAGGACCTTTTTTTCAAAATGACCTCCTCCACTAACTCAACTCACATTGCTTGGTTCATTCCAAACGAGGTAGCAATGGTGCTCAAAGCATTTACCTGTCCCAGGCTGACCAACTTCCAGGACCACAAATAGTTAAGCTCTTGTGCTAAGGAGGGTATGTCACTCACTGACTCATAGATACAGGAATCAGTCACATCTTCTTCCTATTCAGTAAATCAAGGGAAAGAAGAAAGGAAATGGGTCAGTATGGAAGTTATTTGGGTTGGAAACAAGGGAATTCAGCCACAACTGTCAACCCTTGTGACATAAAATGCTTAAGTAAAAAATGAAATAAAAGTAGTTTTTTTGTCTTGTTTTGTTTTTTTAAAGCTTGCTAAAATGGCCTTCTCCACAAACCTCTCAAGTGACTATGGCAGGAAGGGAGAGCCATTGGGGAATCTTAAAACAGGAATTCAAATATTCCCTGGACTGCAGGAAACTGGACCCAAGTGCCAAGTATAGACAAACAACTGAGTACTTCATTTATTTTATGAAAATATTACCAACTTATCTTAAATGTGGTCATTCATAAAACAACCCCCTGGATCTCATAGTTCCTCTATAGCCCAAGCCCCCAAGATACAACCTTCCATTAACATTTCATAGAATTTTCACTGCTGTTCAGGCATTTCAGTGTGCCTTACTTTTTGTGACCCCATTTGGGGTTTTCTTGGCAAAGATCCTGGGGCACTTTAGCCATTTCCTTCTCCAATTCATTTTACAGGTAAGGAACTGAGGCAAACTGGGTTGAATGAATTGGCCAGGATTACATGGCTAGTAAGTAACAGAGGACTCAGAAAAATGAGTCTTCCTGACTTCAGGCTACTGCCACCTAGCCACTCTTTTCGCTGTTCATCATTTGGAATTGTTCTCAACCACCCAAAGTAAGATCTTTTAAGTCTTAGACCCTTCCAAAAGAAAGTCAAACTGTTTACCTACCTTATAGAATGATGTAATGAGAGCAAGAACAATAAACTAAGAATTAGGAAATTTAAATCTTAATCTTGGCTCTGTCACTAAGTTTTTATGACCCTGTTCAAGACAAGATATCAGTTTGTTCATCAGCAAAATGGAGATGATAAGATACTTCCCAATAGACTCATATGGAAAGTACTTTGTAAATCTTTAAGCTCTGTATGAGAGTTTTGTGATGGTGTCAATGAAAAGCCAGATGGACTGAGCTAAAAATCTAAGTTCTATCTCTCTCATTAATCTGCTGTATAATACTGGGCAAGTAATTATCTTTGTTCTTTTCTTCAATTTGGGGACAATATAATGCCAATATCTCTCATCTTGGTCTTCTTATTCTCCATTCCCCGCTCCCTCCATCAACTCCTCACCATCAATCCCGAACTATGTTTATACCAACCTTCTGCTGTGAATCTTCTTTTATGGGTCCCCCATATTCACTTCTTCAAAAAGTTGGCACTTCTTTGACCCACAGACGGGACTCTTCAGGGTACCTATTCTCCCTCCCCAATGTGGGGAAAGATGGGGTCCTTTCCCAAACATTTAATTCTGATTGACTATGACGTTGTCCACTCAAAACTAAGAGAAAACACACTAAATAAAGTTAGATCTACAATGTAGATATTGGTTTTATTTGCTTATACATGTTGGTAACAGAGGTTTTGTTTTCTTCATTTCTCAATAGGGAGGAGAATGGTGTGAGAGGAAATAATGCAGACCATCATGAAAATAAAATAAAATTGAATTTTAAAAAAGAAAGAAAGATAATTAGGCCTAATTATTGCAGGGTAGGACAAACTTTCCCATTGTACTGGGCAACTCTCCATTATTCAATTTAACACAAGTTTATTAAATCCCTATTATGTGCCAGCATTATGCCAGGTGATGAGAATGCAAAGAAAAATGCAAGAAACCTTCCCTCAAGAATCCATGATGCCACTAGATAGAACTCCTATGAGATCAGACTACTGAGCCTTTCTGCCTTTCTCTGAAAATGTCAAAAGTTGTGTGAATATAGTAGATAAGGCATTAGAATTGACGTGAGGAAAACAAAATCAAATCTCACACTAGCTGGGTGATGCTAGACATGTCATTAAAATTCGTTTTGCCTCAGTTTTCTAATCTTTGAAATAAGGAAGTTGATTCAATAGTCTCTTAAATTTCTTCTGATTCTAAATCTATACCCCACCAACCTCTAGAGAGGTTCATGATCATTCATGATCATTTAAAGGTGCATAATTCTGGACTAGCTTCTGTGTTGTATTAAGCTCTCTAGTAAATGATGGAACAGGGTTGCAGATCTCTGATTCAGGATCCTTTTGATTGACCTTTTTCTTTTTTTCAAGGGTTCTACTAGTGTCTGGGGAAAGAGAGGACTCTTGGACCATTTTTTCCCTTTATAACCACTGATATCTTAACATTTGGGAATTTTATCAAATCCATTGCTACCTTTTGTCCAAACTGACTACTCACAAGTAAAGATATTCTAACTCTTGGCTAGCCTCATTTCACAAATTTCTATCAAAATGACAGATTTATCTTCTGGTTTCAGAATCTCTAAGTGGTCATGAATAGTTACACACTTTATTTGCTCCTCAGCAATCCATAAGTCTATAAGCATTCCCTGAATATTTAGTATGTGTTCAACATTGTACATGAGCTACTCCTTTTCTTGTCCAGATGAAAATACTGAAGAAAATGTCATAAGTCTTCTGCATTAGCCCCAGACACCTTCTCTTCTTGTCTCACTTGTCATCATTACTTTCACTTTGGCCTTGCTCCTCCTAAATGAGACTTCCTAGCCAGGAGTTCCTTTATATTTATAGGGCAGGCTCCTAGCCCACAAAACCCTCAAAGTAACCAGTTCCCAAACTCTCTCATCCTGTTTACCTATGTTGGGCTATTTTTCCTCACTGTTCTAAATCCTCAAAACCTCTTTTCAAGAAATATTTTTTCTCCATTTCCTACTACTTGAAATACTACTATGTTCTATAGGATTCCTAGAACTGGCTGTTCTTTTAAGTTAGCCAACTAGAAAACTCATGCTTCTCTTGCTGGCTCTGCTGTCCATATCCAAGGCTACTAGAAGCCCTACTCAGTCAGACTTTCATAGTTGCTTGGCACCCAAAACTAGATGATCTTTCCATTATGGACAATTGGAATTAGCATGGCAGGATTTTGAATTTTCACAGATGGGATGGAGACATCTGATTTAGCCAAGATTCTGGTCTGACCAATTTTCACCATCCAAAGTAGTTTTGACCAGGAATTGATACTTGCTTTAAAACCAGGAGGCAACCCTAAAATTTAGGAAGGAGAAAAGTTCTTCAATTTTCAAGTCAATTAGTTGACAAAGAGTGTGTGGAGGTGGGGCAGAGAACATAGCAAATTACCAAAGATCATTGTGCTCAGTTTCAGACTGAGATGCAAATTTGAGTCTCTAATAGTCTACAAAAGTATTATCTGGAAAGGCTCAAAAAGGAAGTTGGGCCAGGGATATTCTGATCCATTCATGGAAAACCTGTTGGCTTGTGGCCACCCTCCCATCTTATTTATTCCGTTTCCCTCTCCTTCTATAAGCAGAAAGAAAATCCCAAACAGGATGGGAAAGAGGTAATTCTGTAGGAAAACAACAACAACAACAATGTAACAAGGAATTATAGTGGATTACAAACTCATATCAATACGTAGTATTGTACTAACCAAAAAAGCTTACATGAATTTAGGATCCATTCACTGAATCATCAGGAGGAAAGTAGTTCTACCACATTTTTCTCTGCTTAGACAATCTATGGAAAACTAGGCATCATGGATTAAATCCAGGGTATCATGGTGCTCTGGTGAGTGCAATTTGGCAAGCCCTGGATCAGACTAGCAAATTTGCTTGTCTCCTACACATAACTTGATTCGTATCATGCAGGTTATTATAGGATTCACAGAAGTTTCTTTATATTTTTATCTTTATGCCCTTAGTCCTTCATCTGAGGCTTTTATAAAGTCTGTGGCTTTCCTTTGAATCATCTGTCATTACCCAGATTGTGCATTTGATAATGTAGAATATACACATCTTTCTCCCTTCCTCCCTACCCTCCTTTCCCCTTATTGAAAGCTTTCTCTCCATATACAGCAAAGCACTCAGGGAAGCTAGGTGGTGCCATAGTGCTCAGAGGACCAGCCCTGGAGTCAGGGAGATTCATCTTCCTAAGTTCAAATCTGGCCTCAGATATTTCCTAATTGTATAACCATGGACATACTCTATAAGATAATAACTCTATAAGCCTCAGTTTCCTTGTCTGTAAAGTAAGCTGGAGAAGGAAATTGTAAACCACTTCGGTATCTTTGCCAAGAAAACCCTAAATGGAGTCATGAAAAGTCAGGTGCAATTAACTGAAAATGACTGAACAACAAAAAGATATAGAGAATTCTCAAATCTGAAAGTCTTCAAGTCTCTTGTGTAATGACCTAAATAAATAAATAAAATTGAACTCCAAGGAAAGGTAATGTGGAATAAAAAAGAACTGAACTAAAGGGGAGACAGCTAAATGGTGCAGTGGATAGAGCACTAGCTTTGGAGTCAGCTGAACATGAGTGCAAATCCAGCCTCAGATACTAAACACCTCCTAGTTGTATGACCCTAGGCTAGTCACTTAACCCCAAATGCCTGATCAAAACAAACAAACAAACAAAGAAACTGAACTGGAACCCAGAAGATTGAGTTTTAGTTTTAGTTCTAGTACTATCTAGCTGTGTGAATGGGGGCAAGTCACTTAAGTGCTATATGATGAATTTTAGTTATATCATCCCAAGAATGATCTTCCATATCTGAAAATTTTCAAAATAGGGAAGCTCAAGTCAAGCTCATTCTTTACATTCTTTACAATCCAAAAACCACTTCTAGATTTGACATTTTAAAAATTCTATTAGATGCATCTATAGAGCAAGCTCTAGATATAGGGTCATAGAGTTCTCTATGTATATCTTTCTGTCCATGTCTCTGTCTCTATTTCTAGTATATATATACATACACAGAGAAAGTATAAGCAAGACTTACCCTCTCCTTTACTGAATTTTGGCTCCAAATTTACCATAAAACTAAATACCATCTCCAGGTTTTTCCAACCCCTTTAGAATAGCAATATGCTACTTAAATGTGTATTTTTATTACTTTCTCTATTATAAGTAAAAATATTGTAATGTGATCTGATAATTCGCCAGCTGTCTGAGCCTAGAACGGGCTTTACCATTATGGAGTTGAACAAGCGAGGGGAGCGGGTGTGTGTATAATGCTTGCTATCTGGGGAAGTACATTTCGATTTCTGCTTAGGTTGGTACCACATATGCTAGGCCACATGTTCCTAGTCTGGTAGACATATAATTGTGCACATTTATCTTATTGTAGTTTAAAGTGCAAACATTATAAAATAACACCAGTGTCTACTGTGGTTTATGGAGGAACGGGGGAGGTTAGTGGGAGCACAGATAAAAACAGATGATGAAAACTTTCCTGAAAACACTGGAGGAAATACTGGCCCCAGCAAATGCTTTGGGATGCAAAGGAAAATGAAACCTCTGGCAGCTTCACGGATTGCCAAAAGGGAAGGACAAAGGCAACAGATCACAAGGCTAATGTGCAAGTATTTACTGCCCCCCTAATAGTTGATGAAATTCTATCCTAATCCATCCTGGAATAAGGCCAAAAATGTTCATCAGAATTAGCGTCATCACAATGAGGCCTAATGACATTAATAAAGATTATGGCCAATGGGTGAATGATTCAAAAGCAAAACTCAGTTGAAAGTTATTTCCAAATCACTTCATCTTTCCTTCACTAACTGTCCATAATATTGGCTAGATTAACACTGGACCAGAAGAGAGCATTGGTAAAGCTAACAATATCGCATGCCCTGAACAGCATAAGTAAGCCAAGGCTGGAATATCACATATGTTAATTATGGCAAAGTGGTTGATTTGGTGTATTTTTGGTTCTTGGGATGGAGGGAATCATGAGAAAGGAGGGGCAAGAAAGGGAGAGCACAGAGTGGAGGAGAGAAGAGGAAGAGAGAAAAGAGGAAAAATGAGGAGAGGAGAGGAAATACAGAGAGAAAGAAGAAGAAAAAGAGAATCACAGATTACTTTGATGTTCAGTCCATGAAACTTCTCAAATTATAAAGGAGAATCACTTTTGAGCTCTTAAGTGGCTCCGAATAAACTGACTGTCCAGAAATACAATGAAAAACCGACACCAGATCTCAGTAACAAGGGAAGAAAAATTGTCAGTGGTGAGATGAATATTAAAAGCCCTATCCGTGAAAAACGCCCTGGAAATATGCTTTAAAGGAGAAGGATGAAGGAGGGTGATTACACTGGTGATTATGTAAGGAAAGCTCAATGTGTTTAGGGCCAGTGCTAGGCCAACTATGCAGATTTCTCTTTCGGTCTTGTTCGTGGGGGAGATTTCATGAAAGCAGTTTGTGCTCAGGCAGGAATGAAAAGAAAATGATATTGAGGAGGAATAATGCATGGATCACGAGCAAGGCAGCAAGGTGCAGCTCTGAAAGCATCTCAATAGCCAGGCAGAAGAATTGGGATGTCGGGGGAAAGGGGGCAGGTAAAAGGGAACTCAGAGGAATCCCCATTTCTAGAATCAACCTATGCATACCATATAAAATTATTTTTGCATAAGTATATTGTTCTAATCGAGAATTTAGACATAGCGACATCATTAACCAGTTTGAGAAAGGGGAGGCCACAGATTAATCACAGAATAAGAAATTTCAAAACTCCAAGAGATCTTAAAGATAATTTAATTCAATTTTCTTATTTTATAGATGAGGAAACTCTCCCAAGATTCTGCCTTCAGTTAATAGTAAAGTTAAGATTCAAACTCAAGGCATCCTGATACCTATCCTCCTATGCTGTGCTTCAATAGACTTGGATAACAACCACTTGTTCCATTTCTGTCCATCTATATTTCTAAAAACAAGTTATACTAAGCAATCCATATTTCCTGAGGATCCCATATTTGTTCATGTGGACACCGTGCAGACATCACACCTGTCCCAGACATTGTGGAGTAAACACAGAAGAGAATTACATAATTCTTGCCTTTATAGAATTTATGCCCTACCCGAGGAAGATAGTCAATCTTCAAAATACAATGCTATCATGCAAGATGGCACATAAATACTTAGAAGATATTCAGAATATCAGAGTTTCCTTCTACAGTTGCTTGAATAGTTGTCTCTTTTAGGATTGTACCGAAATAGAATTATATTTAGATAATTATTTTGGTTTTTACACCTGAAGACCAGAATATAGAAGTAATGATCAATTTCATGACCTAAAGCCAAAATGGTGTCCATCTCACTATGGTGTGAGACAGGATCATTCAGTAAGTAACAAGGCCAAGAATGAATCACCATCTTTTCTGGCCGAAAAAAAAAAAAGAAAAGAAAAGAAAAGAAAAGGAATTAACTATGATGATCACACAACTTTGCAGACTTACTCATGCTGAGAAGATAAAGTTATGTGTCCTAATAAAAAAAACACAACATTCTAATGATACTATACCAGAGTTCTAACTTTCAATTACATTTTATTAACTACAACCTCCTATCTTATGCTTCTGACATTATTTAGCTACAGCCTCTCCCCAACCTGCTCTTATAACCCCATAATAGAAAGCTCTTAGCAGAGGGTACCACAGAGGGTACCACAACATACAACTGCTGAGCAACAACAGGTGGGTAATTAGAGTTTGGTGAAGAATCAAAGTTGCCAGGGTCATACACTGAATTCTGGGCAATCACTGGTTGTCCTGACTTTTAACCCATCAGTGGACTTCAATGATTGGAAGAGAAAGTAAGGCTGATGACTTTGCATAACTCTGCATCACTTAAATCCAATTCATGATCAAGTCAAAATATTACCTGTGGTGTCACTGATCCTTTTTGAACATGAAGAAACAACAATTATTATAGAATATCACAGGAAGCCTCTTAAAATAAATACTATGGTTCACTTTGGTGAAGAGTTAGAAAGAAAAAAGAAAAAGAAGCTGAATTCTGGTACCTGGAGGTAGATAGGCTCTCCCCAAACCCTTATCACCCTATTATTCAGAAACCTAATCTCCGGTAGCCTCCCTTTTCTTGCATCTGCCTAGAATTTCTGAGAGCCTCCAGCTGGGTTAGACCATGGGGAAGGGAGTGAGAGAGGGGGTAATGAACAGTGGCTTTGCTGGGAGGCAGGAGATTGGAGAAGAGAAGGAAACAGCCCATGCGGTGAGCCTCATTGGTGCCAAAAAATGAAAGGAAACCGTAAAATCCCTGTTTTCTGAATATAAAAAGGTTGTGAAAATAGGACTCCAAGGGCCCTGCAAATGATTATGTTAATTAGAAAGAGGGCTATTCAATAGCACTGAAGTGATGCTCAGGAATCTTGAACCACAGATTTTAGTGTGATTACAGATCATATTAAAATTCTATTAGCTGTCACTTAATATCCAAAGACAAAGAAATGAAAAGAGGCCCAAGAAGCCCCCTACACCCAAATACCTAATTTTTTTCAAGCCATGAGATTTTTAAAAACAAATGTAAGCCTTTCAGGAGACTGTAAGCTCCTTGAGGGCAGGAATAGTATTATTCTTCATTAGTTTATGTCTAATGTGTCTAGAACACAGTGGCAGCTTGATAAACAGCCAGTTAAGTTGAAGAAGCCTAGATAAAAATCCTACCAAGAAAAACAAAACAACAACAAAAGTCTGCTTAGCCAATGATCATTCACCCCAGCCTCTCAGACCAAGTCCAGAGTCAGGGTTGAGCCTGTGTTGAAGCCTCAGTTTCAGAAAGTGGACTTGTGAAATTGCTGGTTATTTGTTTGTTTGGGGTTTTTTTTTCCTGTTCTTTCCCAGTTGATGTAATTAAGAATAAACTTTGTAGCAATATCTCTCTTTTGGTAAGAGTTTTTTGTTTGGTTTTTTTTTTTTTTTTGGTCTGCCTTCCAAATTATAAATTGTTAATGAGCACCTGTTACAATGTTAATGAAAGTAAGATCTGTATGTAAATAAAGAAAATTTAATAACTTAACAAGGTGGATTAAAATTCCCAACCTACTCAGTGGCTAATCTAAGGCCAAACACCAAATAGTTGCTATCTAAGCAGGAAGAAGTGGCTAATGTATTCACCTCAGCACACTTTTCACAATATAATTAATATTTTAAAAATTTATAAAACTGAAATCAGAGGTCTTGATTGTAACAAACAAAATATCCATCTTTAATCTGCTACCCTGAGGCCAATGGTACCAGTCCCACCTCCCCCCAACCTCCATTCCTCCTTTTATACTCTGAAAATATAAACCATTTTGCGCCACTAACAGCTTAATTGTGTTTAACTTCTCTTCTTCCTGTCCTGATCATCTTCCTTCTCCTGAAGTTGAAAACGGCACACAGGCTGTCTGTCCTCTGGCAATCAGCTGCACATGGGAAATAAAGGGAGTGTATAAACCATCTTCTCCACCACCAAAAAAGAAAGACCTTTAAACAATGGCACTAGAACTTCTCTGGGGACCAAGTAACAATTCAGACTTCAGGAATAATAGCCCGGAGTCCTCATTCTAAAAAGTTTAAGTTTTGATTTTTGCTTTTAAACAACAAACCCTTGCCAGGTTGTTGTTTCATGTGTACAAATTTATGATCATCCAGACTCAGATCAGTATTGGGGATAATGACACTTGGCCATCTGTATAATGATTTTTTTTTCCATTTGGGCCTCTGTTCCTAGACCCATCATCAACCACTTTTCTCCTTCCCAATATCTGGGGAGTTTTGCAAATCACCTCCTCCCAAACATTCTCAAAAGGGCTCTCCAGTGAAAAAGGATGCATAGATTTAACTATCATCTATATATTCCTCATATCCATTAGGGTAAATACTTTTTTAAGGCAAGCAGCAGAAGAGGGCTTTGTAGAACTTTGCCTGGTGGGCTCAGATTTTAAACTGAAATTGCCAAGTGGAAGGAAATACCATCATAAATGATCCTCTGTTATAGAGTGAGACAAACTTCAGGGAGTAGGCAAGCTAGGTAAAACCTCAGGGCCAGAGTTCCTGTTGTTCTTAATCCTCCCTCTCTCCTATCTGTCTCTGCCCACTAACTTCCTCTCAAACTGCAAAAAGAAAGAGAGAGAGAGAGAGAGAGAGAGAGAGAGAGAGAGAGAGAGAGAGAGAGGAGAAGGAAGAGGAGGAGGAAGAAGAGGGAAGGAAGGAAAGAAGGAAGGAAGGAAGGAAGGAAGGAAGGAAGGAAGGAAGGAAGGAAGGAAGGAAGGAAGGAAGGAAGGAAGGAAGGAAGGAAGAAAGGAAGGAAGGAAAAGAAAGGAAGGAAGGAAAGAAAGAAGGAAGGAGGGAGAGAGGGAAGGAGGGAGAGAGGGAGGGAGGGATGAAAGAAGCACTGAGTTCTCCAGCAAGTGACAAAAGTGACAGGATCTTTTATGTAGAACTGAAAGAATTCTAGGAGGCCATTAAGTTCAATCTCTGCATTTTATAAATGTAGGGTAGGAAATCAAATGACTTGTCCAAAGTCTCTCAGCTAGTAAGGGATGAAGGTAAAATTTAAGCCCTGATCCTCTTAGCTCTTTCAGAGAGTCACAACTGGACTTTCTGGTGTGTCTGAGTTTACTTTCCCAAAGTGGAATTTCTACTTCAAAAAAAGTCCATTCACCTCTAGATTGAGATAAACTAAGCCTAAAACCCAGACCACATCCAGCCCACCCCCTGGCATTTTGTATAGGGTGGGGAAAAGGGTCGGTGGATAGGATCTTCCTAGCTGGGGATGTCTGTGTTAACCTCTGGCAGTTGTAGGTGTATTATGGTTTCTGTCTTGAAAGGTCAGAAATATAGGCAGCTTATCAGGGAAGAAAGTGGGTTATCATAAAATAACCATTGTGTAGACTTTTCAATTTTGTGGTAGTTTAGCAAAATGACTCCTCTCTCTCGGCAGCTTTTCTCAAACTGTCCTGGGCAGTAATATCTCTAGAGCTGCAGGGAAGTTGTAGTTTTGGAAGTGTTTTTCAGGAAGGGAAAATATAGCTGCTTTAGAAAGACTTTGCTGGGTATCTTGAAGAGGAACCAACATTTAAAATGGCATGGGGTAAGGGGATAGCTGGGGGACAACTCAACACCCATCCTCCCTTTCTTTCTGTCATTAAGAGTAAGGGATTCCCCCCCCCCTTCTTTTTTAGGTGTAATGCTAGACCTAAATAAATAAATGTTTATAAAAACGAATGAAAAGCTATAGCTCCAAACAACGACTCCATAACCTGTGACTGATTTTTTCATGAATGTATTTCCCCGGGACTGTCCCTTGGCACAGGATCTATTTGTCTATCTTGGCCTGGAAATGTTTTGTATATAAACAAAAAAACATGCCGTCCATCCATTAAAAATCTCCAGTCAATTTAATACATCACAGTGTAACCATTTAGCCCAGTCATTTTTCATTGTTTGACCTCACTTTTAATTAGAGACTGAATTATTAATGCCATCTGATAGGAGACAAACTACTTTAGAGGGTGCCTATTCTCTAGGCCAGCTCCCAGGAACTACACATTCAGGTTTTGTACATTTCAAATAAAACATAAGTGGCCAGGGGAAAAACAATTTACATTTACAGCTCCTACAAACCCAACATCCATCAAGAGTTGGGTTGGAAAATCTCTTGCCGTTTCAGCATCTGACTTTGGAAACTCAGCAAGAAAAGAAGAAGAGAGGGAGGGAGGGGGGAAATCACCTCTTGGTGCCAACTGGAACCTAAGCCTGGATTTTTCTAGCCAAAGAGAGTCGGCCCTCAGGAACCCCTGTTCCTGAGATCACAGCAGGAAAACAAAAGGTTCTCCTTGAGTTATTTTGAAGTTTGGGGAAAGGACCTTGTTGAGCTCCCCAATGGGGAGCTCAGGGGCTCCTTAAAGGAATCAAGAAGACCTTTAAGGAAAAGTGAATGATATTCATTTATTTTTATATCTCCAAAGTGAATTTCATATAGTAGGCCCTTTAATGTTTGATGAATGGATGAGTGGCTGACTGCCTGATCTACCTTTCAATTATCTGTCTTAAAGATGAGTTTGATCAAGTTGGACCAAAAACATCACTTTGGAGCCTTCCATCAACTCTTCATCAATAGGTTTAGTAGGTAGCACTTAAAAAGGCAGCCTATCATAGTGGATGAGGCACTGGATTTGGAATCAGGAAGAAGTGAGTTCAGATTCTGCCTCAGACAATTACTAGCTCTGTGACATTTAAGCAAGTCAGTTACCCTCTCTGGGTCTTAGTTTCCTCGTTTGTAAAATGAGGGAGTTGGAATGGATATCCTCCACTAAAGTGGACTTGAGTCCTATGATAGTCATGGACATGGGGCCAGAATGTACCTCGAAGGCTCATAGACTGGCAGGATTTGGAGTTTAAAGGTTAAGTTCAGTTTATCCCTTCTACACAGAAGGAAATTAAGGCAGAAATGGGAAGTGACTCATCCACACAGGGAATGAGCTGCAAAGCTAGGATTTAAATCCAAATTGCATCAGATGCTGGGAGGAAAGGGAAGAGGAGAGGAGGAAGAGAAGAGGAAACAGACTAGCTTCTTTTCATGAGCTCCGAAAGCCATCCATTAGTTTGAGGCAGAATTATTCTGTGCCTTTAGCTAAACTGCTCTACCTCCTAATTTTTCCATTATTCCAAAGGCACAAATGGGCCCTAGCTAGACCAGCTCCAACCTACTCTGTCTGTGACCACATAAAACATAAGTGGCCTCTGAAGGCTTCTTACTTCTCCATTTGAGGGAAGGCACAAACCATGCATCCCAATCCCTTCCCACTCACCCCTTTCCCCCTCCAGTTCAGAGAGCCTACTCTCTTTCTTTCCAGTTCTTTAAACAGCCCCTTCACTGGCAGGAAATCAGAGACAAATGTCCCTTTCATTTACATGAAAGCCTAGATATTAGTGAGTAGCCACTTAAAAGCAACCCTACTTTAAGCCAAGTGGGGGTGAAGCAATGGAAAGAGCTCTGGAGTTAGAGAATCTGACTAGGCTACTTACTATTACTTAATTACTACTACTTACTTGGATAGGTCACTTAAACTCTGTGCTTAAGTTTCCTCATCTGTAAAATGGGGGAATTGGATTAGGCAGTGCTTAAACTCTCATACAGCTTTAGATCTAGTCTGGATGAGATCCTCTATCTAAGATCCACTATCACATGTGTGGCTTCTGTGCTCCAGAGAGTATAAAATGTCTCAGAAATAACAGAAATGTCACAAGATTTCTGCTTGGGGGATGGCCTGTGAATAGCAGAGGCTGGGAGAAGGAAAAAAGGCATAGCTAGTAAGCAGCCTCGCCTCCTTATCCTCACAAGTAAAAATCTTGGATCAGGCCCCCTTACCCTTACCCCTGTTGCCAGTCTCTGCTATACACCTCCCTTTGCCAATTGCAAATAAACAGCTGTCTAGCTTCTCCTGATACAAGAGGTATGTGAGTACCATTTATATCTAGGGAAAGAAAAAGGAAGAATTCTTCTCCTTATAGAACAGAATCACATGAATAGTAACCCTCAACAAATAGATGCTAGTGGAACTCTTGTGGTGCCATAGAATTATGGAATTTCAGAAGGTTTTTAGCCCACCAATTCCAGAATCTCCTCCATAGCATTTCTGATAGTGGTCAAAGAGTCTCCTCTGTCACAGAGTTGAGCGAAGAGTAAGTTCATGATTCAAATTTAGATTGGTTGAAGTATGGGAGGAGAGGAGAAGAGGGAAGAAGGGAAAAGAGAGGAGGAGAGAACAGAGAACAGAAGAAACACTTTGATGTTCAGTCTATGAAACTTATGAAAATTATAAAGAAAAATCTTTCAAGTAACCCAGAATAAACTGACCATTTTGAGATACAGTGAGAAACTGATACCAGATCTCAGTTACACGGTTTAAAAAAATGTCTTCACAGACACAACATCCTCATACATGTCCTTCCTCATTGGACAGTTATCCCTTCCAAAAATGCTTAGAAATAGATAACTTACAGAATTGAGACTATCAATATAACTGATCTTCAGCAAGTAGACATGTTCTTCAAGTGTAGAAGCTTAGCTGAAAAAGGTGCCAATTATCAATGAAGTGCATTAATACAGCAAACTATATCATCTGTGGGTGGACATTACAGGAACGTAGATTTGGCTACTGAGAGGGGACTTCTTGTAAGAGTTATCTAAAAAGAGAATGGGCTGCCTCAGTGGAAGTGTTCAAGAAAATCCTGTATTGCCACCTATCCAAAATGGTATAGAAAAGAATCTTGCATTGGGCCCGAGACTAAGCTAGATAGTTGTATCTATCTAGATTAGTCTAAAATGTTTATTTGCTTTGAGATTTAATGATCTCATGTCATCCACAAAGGATGAAGTAGCTCAAAATATGAATTATAGATGGACATTAGTATTCACTGCTCTAGACTTTGACTTCCAGTTTGGCCCATTGAAGCCCTAATATCCTTTGAGTCTCCAAAATTTGCAAGGGCTGCTTGGGTCATCAATCCACTTAAAATAAAGGGATATGAGAAGGGAAATTGTGCAATAAGGAGTCATTCTAATTTCCCAAATAGAGATGCTAAAGGACTTTCTTCCAGGGGTCCTAAAGCATAAAAGCCATTCCACCCTATAAAATCCAGATGTTCTAGAGCTGACCTCTAGCCTGTACTTTGGCCTCTTCCCTCAGTAGATGAAGAAAAAGACCTTGGAAAACAAGGAGAAGATAAACGTGTCAGACTTTCAAGACAAATGGTGAGAAAGAAGCAATTGGACTTTCCCAGTCTCAACACGGGGGAAACTCCTGGTTCTATCTCTGAGCTTCATGTGGAGGCTGCCCTTTGCCAGACCCCAGGTATAGACTGCACAGGCTCAGCAGTCATTCTGCATTCCCTCAGAATGAAGCAGGAAAAGTGCCATTTGGGATGTCAGAATGTGAGCAGGAGAAAGGGAGTTCACAGGAGACCCTAGAGTCAGATCCATCTTGCTAACTTGCAGCTGTATACACCAAGCAGCACTAATGGGCTTCGCTTTTAAGTACCTGCTTCGTTCTTTTTTCCAGCTATGTTTTCCCTTTAATAGTCAAAGCCCAGAGAGAAACTGTGGGAAAAAAATAAAGGCACATTGACAGAGTGAGCTCTTAAACCCAGGTCTCACTTAGCAAGGAGCAAATAGAGAAAGGGGAGGTGCATCCACTTCAAAAGGGATATACACAATCCAGGTGCCAAGCAGGCAGGATCTAGGTCCTGGAGGGGTGGGTGAGTGGGAAGAGCCATTAAAAAAACTTGGCTATTTCCCAAAGGCAATCCTGCCCATCATCCTCCTCTTGCTTAATTCTTAGCCCAGCTAATGGTCCATTTACAATGTCTATCCAAAATACATATACTGATGGATGAGCTTTATAGGATATTCATGTAACTAAATATCATAGTCTGGAGAGTGGGCACTCTTCATCCACTTGGTCCTTCCTATGTGGAGAGTTAGGCTGAAAACTTGTGAGGGAATCTCATTTCAATGTTCAAGGACTTGATGTAATCAGTACAATATTAGGAATGCCACCAAACCTTGGATATGAATTTTAGAATAACAATGACACAGAAGTTCTTGAATTGTTTATGTTTAAAAAGGACTCTTCATGCTTAAAAAGATTTTCTAAGCCAAAGAGGTATTCTAAAACTAGAAATTCCAAGTACTGGTAACAGAATCCTTGAGGAAAGAAGGAAAGAGGAACAAATCCATGTCACTGATGAGGAAATTTTCTCTACCAGTATAAGCTGGTACCTTCTTTACAACATATAGTCTAAGAAAGTTATTTAGAACACTGAGAAGATTTGTTACTTGTCCAGGATGACATAGCCAGTTTATGTAGGACATGAGACTTGAATTCAGGTCTTCTTGACTCTGTGATCAACTCATGGGTCATTCTGCCATGACATTTTGTTGGGGACAGGGGTGGGGTAGGGTGCTGGGATTATAATATACAGATGGTTACCTAACTATCCTAAGCCTAAAGCTAGCCCTGCTAATTATAATAAATAATCAGAGCTACACCATGAACTACTGATACAAATACTAAAAAAAAAGGCATTATGACACTGCACCATGGAGAACAGAGAAATTATCATGATTTTGAGAGTTATAGCATATGAAACCAGTCTAGTTCATATGGGATCACTGACCATCAGCTGCTATAATATTATCACTGGTATACTTTTTAAAGATCAGCTGGCCCAATCTTCTCCTCTTACAAGAAGGAAATATAAACCCAGAGAAAAGATGAAGCATAATTGTTAGTCAAAGAAATGGGAGTATGGTCCTAAGTCTCCTGGATCCCAAGGCAGTAGACTTTCAGTCTTTTGACCAAGCTGGTCAAAAACACAAATATGCCAGAGGCTCTCCATAAAATAGGTCCAAAAAGGGAGATGATCATTTTCAGGTAAAAAAAAAATGGACAGAAAAACAGGATTTGTTGTTTCAGGTGATCAGAATTACCCCATGTTCAAAAGAAAGGTGAATGAGGGCCTGGGAGAGAGCCATATGATATTGAGAAGGAGGAACAGGCTCTCAACTGAATAATAAACACACAAAGACATTACCAAACCATGGCAAAACCAGAGAATATTGAAACCCCTTTAAAGATACTCAGGGAGTGGGAACACAGTGACCCAGGAAGTTTCTCTTCAGCCAGTGTCCTCCCCGTTAAACAAATTTTTTTCTTCTTCTTTTCCCCTATAAAAGGCTTTTGCTAGTTTCCTATCCCCATCAATGGCTCCCCTCTGGGATTACTCTCTAGTTGCACTGTATGTATATCCATGCACATATTATATATGTCTATATATGTGTCTTCTCTAGAGCAAAGCTTCTTAATCTGTGGGTCATGATTCCATCCATATAGGATCATGTAACTCAATGTGGGGGTCGAGAAGTATCAAAATATTGATCAACTCTGAAAAACACTGAAGATGCTCTACATCCTGCAGTATCAAATATTCCACCAAGATTTAAGTTTTCATGTAAAATAAACAAGCATATCCATTTCATTAGTATGCAAATTTGCTTTCATCTTTAATAAATGATAAAATTTTATATATATACCAAAGAATTGTTTTCAAATAAATATTTTTATGATTTATTATCAGAAAATGGTTGATTTGTATGACTTATATACATATATATCCAGGGTCATGTAAAATTTCTCGTCAGAAAAGAGGTTATGAGAGGAAAAAGTTTAAGAAGCTCTGATACACATGGATGGCTAGTCAGATGGACAGACAGACAGACAGCTAGCTAAATAGATCAGACAAGCATAGATAGATATATTATATATGTAAATAGTTATTCACAATTTGTCTCCCTCATTACACTGTAAGCTCCTTGAGGGCAGGAAACTAATTTTTGTCATTCTTTCTATCCCTTTAGTTTAGTTTAGGTAGTACCTACTCCATCCAAAGAAATGGCAGATTGACTGACTGGTATGTGATATAAGAGAAAGACCATTGGTTGTTGGGCAAGTCATCTAATCTATCTGGATCTCAATTTCCTCATCTGTAAAATGAGGAAGCTGAACTCAGAGATGTCAAGTTCAAACCTGAAGTAGATTAAAATATAATTGGAATATGTTTAACAAAATAAATAAAAATACAATGTGACATAATGTTAATTTATGGGTTTCTAAATCAATATTCCATGACAGGGATCCATTTCTATTTGAGTTTAATTTGTGACTTGTACTTTTAATGACCTTCCAACATTGCATTTATGAAAAAGTACCCAGATCAGAGCCTGTCCTGGTTAAAAATAGAAAGTTGAAAAATTCTGTTTCTCATGTCTCTTGCATTCTCTGACCCATCTTCCTTTTTTTAGTCATTTCCCTTTCCAATTCTAAGTGTGCTTAATTCCCCAGATATGAAGTCTACCTATGTATGTGGTTCCTCCAGAATATGACATGGCCCAGGAGAGGAAGAAACCATCAAAGATGACAATACATGAAAGAAGGAATGAAATACAAATGGAAGAATTCACTGACCAACCATCCTGGATACAGAACAGAAGTATTCAGACAAAACTTTCTCTTGACATCTCAAACATTGAACCAGCCTATCCTTAAAAAAAAAAATTAATCAATTGGAGTTAAATAACTTGTCCTGGATCACACAGCTAGAAAGAGTCTGAGGACATATTTGAACTCAGTTATTTCTGACTTCAGGGCCAGAAGTCTCTATCCCAGGCTTCTTAAATTTTTTCCACACTCAACATCTTTTTGCCCAAGAAATTTTTACACAACCCCAGATATATAGGTATATAAAATATGTATGCAAATCAAATATTTATTGATAATAAATCATAAAGAAATGTATTTTAAAACAATTCTTTAGCATACACATGATTTTATCATTTATTAAAAATGAAAGAAAATTTGCATTCTAATGAGATGAATGTGTTTATTTATTTTTATATAGCAAATTAAATCTTAGTGGAATATGTGATACTTTTTAGTGTTGCCAAAGTTTTTACAACGCTCACATTCAGTTATGCAATCCCATATGGGGTCATGACCCATAGTTTAAAAAGCTTTGCCCTATCCACTGTGCCACTTAGCTGATCCTAGACTTATCTTTTTTGATAAATCATTTCTACCCAAAACAGAGGGAACCAGGGCAAACAAGCACCAGAGAAAAGTCTTTATTTTATTTTATAATTACTTTTTATTGACAGAACCCATGCCAGGGTATTTTTTTTACAACATTATCCCTTGCACTCGTTTCTGTTCTGATTTTTCCCCTCCCTCCCTTCACCTCCTCCCCTAGATGGCAAGCAGTCCTATATATGTTAAATATGTTGCAGTATATCCTAGATACAATATATGTTTGCAGAACTGAACAGTTCTCTTGTTGCACAGGAAGAATTGGATTCATAAGGTAAAAATAACCCAGGAAGAAAAACAAAAATGCAAATAGTTTACATTCATTTCCCAGTGTTCTTTCTGCTTCTGTCCATCATTTATCAATTGAAACGGAGTTAGGTCCCAGAGAAAAGTCTTAACAAAGGATATAGACATGATGTGCAAAGAAACAAACCTGGTTATTGTCTTTAACTAGGACCACACAGCCCTGAGAAATGGGGATTTACTCTCTCATAATATGTCCCCCACTCCCCTTCTAGTCTTTTTGTCATCATGGAAAAAGAAGCCTTATCCTTAAGTTAATGCTAAAAGCAGGATTGTGATATAGTCAGTTCTTATCAATTCATGGGAGTTGACTATTAAATTTTCTGGTGAACATCTACACTTTAGAAGTTGGCAAATGTTACAGATTGGGGCTTGATTTATTGTTTTGTTGATTGTCTAGACTTGAGAAAGTGATGGAGAAAATGTGAATAATGAAAATTTAACATAAAAATGTATCATGCATTTTCGGAGCCAGCAATCCCCCTACTAAGTCTAGAAGATTATATAGACCCCCAGGAGAAATGCTTCTCATGAGGAGAGGTAAGTTTCTTGACTCCATTTTTTCTTTGTTGAGCATTATAATGGAAGAAAAGTGCTTTGGTAGTTGGGTGAGTATAAATTTTGACTCTGACACTTACTATCTGTGTGATCTTGGAAAAGTCAATTTCCTCTCTGTACCAGATTTTCTCATCTGAGGAATGCAAAGGTTAGACTCAAGTACCCCACCTAACATCCCTACCTGACCTAAATGCCATGATTTAGGTGGACCTAGAATAATGACTCATCTTCACTGTAGGTCAAAATCATATACTAAGTTAGTAGAAGAACTAGGACTAAGACTTCTTGGTTTCTTAATCTCATAATTTCTAGTCTAGTTGGTGAATTAATGAATGAATAAAATGAATGAATAGCATATACTTCTTATGGTTTAAAAAAAACCCTACAGGGATTGAAATTAGTCAGAAATCTAAATAATTGTTGATAAAGATTAATTTCTATAAGTACAAATAGAGACTCTCCCTTTAAGCCAGTATCATTTATGGTGTTAAGCTTTTCCTTTTGTTGCTCCCTCACAGTAATATCCTTTCCTTTTCTTGGTCAGACTTTATAACTTGGGGGCAGGAAAAAGGAAAGAGATCACCCTTCTGAGGGGGAGCTACTGCTATGGTGCTTTTCCCAGCTGATTTTCCAGACTCTGGTTTAAACTGGAAAAAAATAACAAATCCCATTGAATGGAGCTAAGACTGTAGTATCAGGCTGTTGCAGTGCCAGGGCGTTTCCCACCTTTGAGATAGAACCGAGGCTGGGGGGAATTGGGGTAGGCCACGCTCCAGTGCAGAAGGAGCCACAATCCAAAGAGCAGAGCACCTAAGCACTCGCCAATCTATCTGTAGTATTTGGAAGAAAATAAATTAAATCCAACGAGATTGTTCTAAAGTGCTATCCCCGTAGCATCATAGTACTAAATGACAGATGTTTCACTCCGAAAAGTGGCTCTAATGCGTGTGCAGTAACTTTGTCTCAAATGATTTCAGCAGACGTCAATATAGCTGGAGAGGCCCTGAGAATTGTCTAGCCACACACTTGGGCTGACACAAATTCAACAGCCCGACATCAGCTAGGGAGGGGTGCAAGAGAAGGGTGAGAACCAGATGTGACAATTATGGAGGGGAAAACACAAGGGTTCAAGGTGTACCTAGCTAAATGGTCATCTATGGATCTCTCCTAGTCTGTCCCCTTGCCTAAAAATGAGGGGTAAAATACACTGTGGTATAGTGACTGGAGAACACAGCCTGGAGTTAAAAAAGACCTGGATTCAAGACTCACCCTTAGATTCACCTGGCTTTGTGACCCTGGGCAAATCATTTAGCTTCCCATTGTTGCTAGGCAACTCTCTGTACCTATAAGCTGTATAAAAGATACTCATCTATATTGGCAGAGGGAATCCTCACCCAGAACTTTGTAGACTGTTGAAATCAGAAATCCAGCCCCAAACTTAAAAACGATGGAGACAGAGGCAGTATGATATAGTCACCAGAATGCTAAACTTATTGTCAGGGTTCAAATTCCTACTCTGACACTGAATATCTGATCAAATCATTTGATCTTTCTCTTCCTGAAGTGTCTCCCTAACAGCTTCCTTAAATCACAGCTACAATCTATATTGTCAGAAAGAACCCTGTCTGGGAGCTTATGACAATGAAGGCACAACTCTTTCTGGTACTAAGACAAGATAGGGATTGTAATTCTTATATCCCCTACCTCACAGGATTGTCATGATGAAAGTGTATTGTAAAACTCAAAAGTGCTGTAAAAATGAAGTTTATATATTTGCTTTTTTTCCCCAGATGATTTCCTTGTAATATTTCAATGAGTATTTACCTGCAACGCATAATCTTCATAACTATTCTGTTCAACATTTAGGTTGTTTTTGCTCCCTCCATCCCCCAGCAATGGTCAGCTCTTTAAAAAAAATACTAAATAAACATGGAAACCTGGAAACCTGTCTTGAACAAGACCTCTAGACATTGGCCTAAAATAAAAATCACTTGTATGATAGTAGAGGTCTTTAAAATAAAGGTCAGCCAGACTGCACTGTACAGGAAACCTCAGGGAAGCAATAAAGTAGTTGTTTACAACCAAAGGGAGCTGAGGAAAGGGATTCACTACCAGAGGTGGTCTTTAGTACAAGTATTTCCTTTCACATTCCTAGTTCCTAGCACTCCTAACAACCCAGTAGTGAAACCAGCAAATTGCTAGGTCATATTCGCCAAAAGCCCTCTATCATTATTCTGTCTTAGGATAATTATCCTGTCGAGTTCATCCTGTTCTTTTGTAAAAGCCACAGAAATCCAAGAGTTTTTTAGTCTCAAGACATATGCAAAGGACATTCAAAAAGAATGGACTACAGAAAAAATGCTCCCTTCATCCTCCAGACAAATGGAAAACGGAGAGCCTCATAGCAGCGTTTGTTGATTGGAAAAAGTAAAGATACTTGCTCCTTAGAAGCCAAAGTGTGTTACCAGGTTCAGTTTGAAATGGAATCAGTTCCTGGCTCTCCACAGAAAAGTTGATTATGGTATATCCACAACAAATATTTGACTCAGCTGTAGTATCAATGGAGCCACCCAGTATAGTGTCCTTAGGAAAGTTAAGATGCAGTGTAAAGGAGGCTGGACAAGGCTCTAAATCTAGGAGACTGGACCTAAGTTCTAGATCTGTCTCTGCCATGTTGTATGACTGTGGTGTGGCCAAATCACCTAATCTCTTTGTGCCTCAATTTCTCCAGCTCTAAAAACTGGGTGAGACTAGCTGGGATATAAGGTTTCTTCTAACTTTTCCTATTTGTCAAAAAGATCCTCTAAGAAGGAAATAGTAATGATATACAACAAAATAATGAAAAGAACAGTTTCAGAGAAACTTCAGAACACTTGTATATACAAGCTGAAGAGAACAAAATCATTGGAACAATTTATACCATAAAAACAGTATTACAAAAAAAAAAGTTTTTTAAGATTTAAGAATTCTGATCAAGGAAATAATCAATTCCAGAAGAACAATTTTGAAGCACATTACCCACCTTATAAAAAAATTAATGGACTAAAGAGTACAAAATAGACATTTGGGGAGCATGGTCAATGTAGGATGGGCCCATGTATGCATATTTTTAAACAAGCATTGGTTTTTTTTTTCCCATTTTTCTTTCTAATGGATGTGGAGTAGGATAGAGAAGAGGTGAAAAGGGAAAAAAGCAGAACTAAATTAATCTAAAAAATAAGCATTCTAAAGCAAAATCTAATTTTAAAATTCACCTACTGTTTGGTATTGTCTGCTCATCTCCTTCGGTATGAAAGTGGATTCAGTGAACAGTACTCTATAAAAATCATGCTTTGGAGGGAAAAGAGAAGTAAAGAAAACAGAGAGGTTATACTCACATACAACAGAAAGGATATAAACACACTTTTAAGGTGAAATCATCCAAAATCTGCTTCCAAACTGACCCCCAAATCTAGGAATTTGTATAATAATATTAACTCACTTTTATGTAGCATTTAAAGGCCTAAAAAGAACTCTATTCAAAATAACCCTGTAAAATGAGTATAAGTATAAACAAATAAAATATAATTAAAAATAAAAGTATATAACTATAAGAATAAATACAGTTACCTTCATTTTATAGATGCGGGGATTTGAGTTCAGAGAGATAAAATGGCTTTTTTTGAAATCACATAGTCAATGAACAGCAGAGAAAAAACTGGAACCCAAGTTCTCTGGACTCCAAGTCACGATGTGATTAGGTCATAATCAGAACTCAATTCAAATGCAGTCCTCAGGAGATCACTGATAGTCAAAGAATAAAGTCAGCCTTACTCAAGGGCTTTTGTCAAACTCGGTCAAAACATCATAAAATCAAATAATACTTATTAAAAAAAAAAAACTATTTCCAAAGCAGCTGTTCAAATAGGACACCTTGTTACTCAAGAAAAAAGGAAAGAGCACTCAGCAACCCTATTTTCTACTTTTCTTTCCTTTGTTTAATAAATTATGGAATTTTTCTTTTCAAAATAAAAAAGGTATTTGAAGTCCTTGAATCTGAAGCCCACCTTTCAATCCAGTTTCTAATCCTCTAATGCCCTTTATCAAATACCCGTCATTTAAAGTGTTATTAAATGCTTTTTTTGGATTATAATTTTTACTCTTGATTATATGATGACTTTCTATATAATCAAATATTCATTGGATAATGATGATTAAAATATATAATCCCCCAAAAGATGTTTAGAACCATTTAAACTACCATTGACTTAATTAAAGGGAGTTAGGGGATTAGCAACAAATTGAAGGGGTAATTTTTAAAAAACTAATTTTGTGGTTCTTCTGACTGAAATCAGAGGAAAGAGGAGATTGATGTGAGCAGAGAAGAGGGAATGGAGTTAAATGCCAAATTTCAGCCTATGGGTCTCTATGCTTTTATAGTTATTCTCCACTGAGTACATAGTAACAAAGTAAGCTCCCTGAGGACAGGGACTATTTCTCTCAATTTATCTCCATGTTTGCTCTGCCCATGTGGGAGTTATAACAATGACAGATGGAAAGTTGAAAGGGCTTCAGCAGCTGCCTCATCCAACTTGCGCTGGAAAGGAATGGCCACTATAGATTGACCTTGGTCATCCAGTTTCTGCTTGAAGACCTTTAATGAGGAAGTCCTTCCCCATTTCCTCAGACAGCCTGTTCCATTCCTGGATAGCTATAGTTGTTAGATAATGTTTCCTGATATCAAATTTAAATTTTCCTCTTCTAACTTCCCTCCATTGCTCCTACCAGTGTCTTTTGAGACTAAATAAAATAAATATAATCTCTCTTCCACATGTCGGCTCTACAAATACTTGAAGACAGTTATCATATCTCTCCTGAGTCTTTTCTTCTCCAGGCTAAACTTCTCCAGTTCCTTTAACTAACTCTCATAAGAAATGGACTCAAGGCCCTTCACCTTCCTATCTTTCTTCCTGTGGAAATTTTATAGTTTATCAATGTCCTTGTTAAGTCTATGGTGCCCAGAACTAATCACATACCACAGAGCCGTGGAACACACTAGTGGAGCATTCTCATTCAATGTGCCTTCTTCAGTGGGAATGCTCCTGCAAGATAGAGCAGCCCACCTGAACCCTGCTCTTTGCATACCTACGGACCTGGTCTTCTAGCACAAAGTACAAGAGGATTATCAGCTCCTTATGCCTGGAACCTATGCTTGTCCAAATGCAGTCCAATATGGCTTAGCTTTTTTGGCTGCCACATCAAACTGCTGGCTCATATGGAATTTACAATCCACTAAAACTCTGAGATTGTTTTCAGACAACCAGCTGTCTCTCCATGCCTTCCATCCTGTACTTGTGAATGAAAAATGAAAATGAATGAAAATCAATTTAATAGATTAATACATACCAGGTGCTGCACTAAGAACTGGAGATACTAATACAAGCAAATAAGACAGTCTCTGCCTTCAATAAGTTTACAATCTAATAGAAAAAACTAATTTGGGGAGATAGTGTTAGACAGTAAGAGGTAGGACAGAGGGCAGAGGGCAGCATGGCTTGGGATGATGGGAAAGTAACTTCCTTAAACCTAAATATAAAACATTTATCTCTACTAAATTTCATCTTAATAGATTCAGTTCAATGTGTTAGCCTGTTAAGATCTTTTTGGAGTCAGATCCTGTCATAGAATGTGTTAACCATTCTTCTCATTCCAGTGGCATCTGCATATTTATAGATTATATAATTAATAATTTTAAGTCACTTAAAACAAAATAAAAATGTAATAAAAATGTGAAACTGTCCTGGTCCAAGCGTATTTCTCTTGGGCATTCTCCTGGTGATCTCCATCACAGTGACAATGGACTATTCATACTGACTGTGCTTTGAGCTTCTAGTCCATATATCTCTCTTATCTTTTCTACAAAAATATTATGAGACTTAAAAAATTTTTCACTCAAATCTATGTAAACTATATCTGCAGAATTCCCCTTTTTTAAACATTTTAATAATATAGTCAAGAGAAAAAATGAAGTTAGTCTGGCATGACGAGTTCTATGAAACAGTGCTGGTTCTTTGTGATCACTGCTTTCCTCTCCAGATGTCCACTAACCATCTCTTTAATGTTCAGTTTTCAGATTTCCAGAGGGATTGAAGTCAAGCCTGATGATCTATAGTTAGATATTCTTTTTTTTTAAATCAGGACAAAATTTATCCCATTTCCTACAATATTTCAAATATTCCTGACAGTAGATCAGCAATCAGATCTGCCAGTATTTTCAGTTCAACTGGGCCAATTGAGTAACTAGTTGTTCACTTCCTATTACTTAGAGTATCTACTCCATTAGTCATTCTTGTCATTTCCACAGTGAATATCATTCTTCTAGGCAGAGAAAAGAGAAACAATAAAAAACCTGAGCCCATTTTGCCTTTTCTGTTGCCAATCTTCATCATTCCATCTATGCCAAGAAAAAAAGAGCTATCCTTTCTTTCATCCCTCATTTTCCTCCAGTACTTAAGGGGAAAATCTCAAATCTTTTGTTGTCCTCAGATTGATTCATTGACCTGAATATTAGCATTCCTAATACTCTTTTTATAAGACCAGGCCACATTCTTATTCCTATTTAGCTATTTGATCTTACTTCCTTCTCTTGTATGTAATCCAGAGTGCAAAAGTCATTTACACAAGACCCTTCTCATTGACAGAGACTGGTTATTCAGTAGTCCTTATCTACATGAGGAGCAAAGTTGTCCAGAGCATGGGAGAGAGTATATTCTGATCTCTTGGCCTCCAGCTTTGAGAAAGGTGATAGCCAGTTTTAGATCCTCTTCAGGGACAATTCCTGAAAGGAAATTTTCTGGAAAGCAGGTCTTCTATGGAAGTGCTAACTGCTCTATACATTGGCTTCTTCACAAATGAAGAAAGTCTTACACAAATGCATAATGAGTTTTGACTTGGATGTACATTTATTTTTAAGATCTTAACCTGCATTTCCATCAGTCCCTTTAGAAAAATTTTAGTTTTATTCTTTTTGTTGAAAATTTTTCTAGGGCATCTGAGTTTACTTCTCCGACTTACTCAACAGGATAACTAAACTATTTTTTGGTCATTCATTTGGGGGAAAGAGTCATCTGGTCATTAGGCATTTTGGTCAGTGATCACTATCCAGGACAAAGGTAGCAGACATTTTGGGAGACTGAGCCAAGTGTACTGACTCCCACCATGTTCTCTGGGCATTAACAATAAATCTCTGTTCTTATATGTCTGTGTGCTTATGTAGTATGTATACATTTGTGTGTGTGTATGTTTATGTAGTATGTATATGTGTGTATGTAATATATCTCTCATAAATTAAAAAGAAAACAATTGAAAATACCTGTTAAATGAGCTTCAGTTAATCAAGTTTCTGGAGTTTATATATTAACATCCCATTGACATTCTCATGAAACCAAAAACCTACACATTACAGTCAAAAAGAAGAATTTGCTCTTTTCCTCCAGAAAGAGAGTTCTGATTTAAAAAAAAAAAAATCCATGAATCTATCTACCAAAGGAAAGTCAGGAATTATATGAGCAAAATTACAAAAAAGTTTCCACACAAATAAAGTCAGACTTAAATAATTGGAAAAATATTAAGTGCTCTTGGATAGGCCGAGCGAATATAATAAAGATGACAATACTCCCTAAACTAATCTATTTATTTAGTGCTATACCAATCAGACTTCCAAGAAAATATTTTAATGATCTAGAAAAATAACAACAAAATTCATATGGAACAATAAAAAGTCAAGAATCTCAAGGGAATTAATGGAAAAAAATCAAATGAAGGTAGCCTAGCTATACCTGATCTAAAATTATATTATAAAGCAGCAGTCACCAAAACCATTTGGTATTGGCTAAGAAATAGATTAGTTGATCAGTGAAAAAGGTTAGGTTCACAAGACAGAATAGTCAACTATAGCAATCTAGTGTTTGACAAACCCAAAGATCCTAACTTTTGGGATAAGAATTCCTTATTTGATAAAAACTGCTGGGATAACTGGAAATTAGTATGGCAGAAATTAGGCATGGACCCACACTTAACACCATATACCAAGATAAGATCAAAATGGGTCCATGACCTAGGCATAAAGAACGAGATTATAAATAAATTAGAGGAATATAGAATAGATTATCTCTCAGACTTGTGGAGGAGGAAATTTGTAACCAAAGATGAACTAGAGACCATTACTGATCACAAAATAGAAAATTTTGATTATATCAAATTAAAAAGCCTTTGTACAAACAAAACTAATGAAAACAAGATTAGAAGGGAAGCAACAAACTGGGAAAACATCTTCACAGTTAAAGGTTCTGATAAAGGCCTCTTTTCCAAAATATATAGAGAACTGACTCAAATTTATAAGAAATCAAGCCTTTCTCCAGTTGATAAATGGTCAAAGGATATGAACAGACAATTTTCAGATGATGAAATTGAAACTATTACCACTCATATGAAAGAGTGTTCCAAATCACTATTGATCAGAGAAATGCAAATTAAGACAATCTGAGATACCACTACACACCTGTCAGATTGGCTAAGATGACAGGAAAAAATAATGATGAATGTTGGAGGGGATGCGGGAAAACTGGGACACTGATGCATTGTTGGTGGAGTTGTGAATGAATTCAACCATTCTGGAGAGCAATCTGGAATTATGCCCAAAAAGTTATCAAACTGTGCATACCCTTTGATCCAGCAGTGTTACTTCTGGGCTTATACCCCAAAAAGATACTAAAGAAGGGAAAGGGACCTGTATGTGCCAAAATGTATGTGGCAGCCCTGTTTATAGTGGCTAGAAACTGGAAATTGAATGGATGCCCATCAATTGGAGAATGGCTGGGTAAATTGTGGTATATGAATGTTATGGAATATTATTGTTCTGTAAGAAATGACCAGCAGGATGAATACAGAGAGGCTTGGAGAGACTTACATGAACTGATGCTAAGTGAAATGAGCAGAACCAGGAAATCATTATACACTTCGACAACGATATTGTATGATCATGTATTCTGATGGAAGTGGATTTCTTTGACAAAGAGACCTAACTCAGATAAATGATAGACAGAAGCAGCTACACCCAAAGAAAGAATACTGGGAAATGAATGTGAACTATTTGCATTTTTGTTTTTCTTCCCGGGTTATTTTTACCTTCTGAATCGAATTCTCCCTGTGCAACAAGAGAACTGTTCGGTTCTGCAAACATATATTGTATCTAGGATATACTGCAACATATGTAACATATATAGGACTGCTTGCCATCTAGGGGAGGGGGTGGAGGGAGGGAGGGGAAAAATTGGAACAGAAGCGAGTGCAAGGGATAATGTTGTAAAAAAAATTACCCTGGCATGGATTCTGTCAATATAAAGTTATTATAAAATAAAATAAAATATTAAAAAAAAAACCCATGAACCTCCCAGCTGCCTCTCGACTTTTTCAAAACACCTGTAAGGTATATACTATTGTCCCCATTTTCCAGATAAGGAAACAGAGTTTCAGGGAAATTAAATAACTAGCCCATGGTCAAGCAAGTAGTAAAGATCAGATGTGGGGTTCAAACTAAGGTCTTTCTTTGCTCTTTCTACTGTAGAGGGCTGTCCTTCTCATTCCTGGCAGAACAGAATCTACATGAATGCTTAAGCTCAACAGCAAAGCAGAGATAAATAGAAATTTGCCTGAGAATTAAGTGCCTCTCATTTAGATTCTAAGGAAATCCACAGATCTGTGGTAATACATGCTGTGTGCTGGGGCAGAGGAGGAAAGAAGGAAAGGGGAAGAGAGAGCTGAGCCCAAACTACATAATCCATATTTACATAATCTGCCATTTAAAAGTCAGGAGCATCATCCAACACAATGCACCACCTCTTTTCCACAGGGCCCCTGCCTCCATGACACATCAGGCCTTTCTTCCAGTGTTCAAATGGGTTTTTGATTTATGAAATAATAATCTCCAGGATATAGACATCCATTGAATGAAAGAATGGCAGATCAGATAAAGGCAGGAAGAACGGGGCACAGGCAGACAGGTGAATTGGATAACTGCCTTTCCCCTGGCATACTGACTAAAGGTTGGGAAAGGTCCCAGGAGTAAAAACCTGATACCACCAGGGACAGAATTCTCCCAAGGAACGAGAATATGGACCAGCTACTTCAAGATGTAGGTGATCACCTGAAAGTGAAGCATGTCTTACTCTTCTCTGCAAAAAAGTGGTGGATTTTAAGGTAGGATGGAGTACACAACTGTCAATGTATGGATTTCTTTTGGCTAATGGTAAGACAAAGGGAGAGGGGATTCATAGGGAATAATAATTGTTTTTTAAAGCTTTCATCACAAAATACTTAGTTTTTATTAATAAAAGATTATTAAAACTTTAAGAGTTATATAAATGCTAGTTACTATTTAAATAGCTACTTAAATAGGTGGCACAGGTGATAGAATACTAGAACTGGCATCTGGAAGATTTTAATTTGATCTTACTTCACATACGTTCTAGCTTTATGACTTTGGCCAAGTAGCTTAACTCAAGTTATGGTCTCAGTTTCCCCATTTGTAAAATGGAGTGATAATATCACCTACCTTTCAGGTTTGTTGTAAGGCTCGAAGGAGATACTTGTACATCTCATAGCATATTAATAAATAGCACTTAAAACCTGCTTATTCCCTTCCTTTTCCCCTTAGAAAATGAAAAGTGATCCATGTTTTTGAGAATCACAGAACAAACATCCAGTCAAGAGCTGAATAAATATACAGAATCAGAATCTAGAAGAAATCTACCTGAATTCAAATCAGACAGTAGAGATATAGGAATCTTTCCCCATTTTCTTCCAGCTGCTACCATTAGATCTCCCTCCAGTTTTGACATTGATTTGGATTGAGAAGCATAGGTTTTTTACCCTAATTTAAGTCCTATATTTTGAGAGTTAAGAAAGATCATACAGAGGAAGATTAAACTGCTTCATTGTATTTTTACTCTCCTACCCCAGCCACCAAAGCCTTATACCAGAGTTGCTAACAAGTATCCAGATGGGAAGGTCTTTGGTGTATTGGAAAGCACAAATCAGGAGACTAGAATTCTGGACCAGACTCTGCCATTATTTTGCTGAATGACCTTGGGAAGTCACTTAAACTGTCTGGGCTCCAATACCCTTATCTGAAATTGGGAATAATACCTTCTTCCATTTCTCATCACTACCACCCACACACCTCTCAAGATTGCTGTTGAGATCAAATGAGATAACAGATGCTTTGAAAAAAATATAAAACTCTGCCCAAATATCAGGCATTACAGCAGATTTATTAGAGTTCTCTTCTTTTTATTCACCCATCTTCTATAGTGGTGGCTAACAGAAGACAATGAAATAGAAAGATGAGAAGATTCACAAACTGAATGTTCAAGTTCAGTATAATTGAATAGGCAATCTGTCAAGGTCACTGAAATTATTTCTGAATAAGCAAGAACTTTACCTCCAATGAATGACTTGCAAAGAAAGGATCTAGTTAGTTACATTATCTCTTCTATTAGAATATGAGTTTCTTGAAGGCAGGGAGCTCTTTGTACTCTCAAATACCTAGCACAGTAAAAGTGCTTAAATGCTTGTCAACTGACAGTCATCTCTACTATTGATTTTAACCATGGTGCTTGTAGTAGTGGAAATATTGTCTTTCAGATAAGAACCAAACATTTCCCAACCTAACTTCTTCTCAAATCCTACTAGTGAGAGATTACAAATTGTAATTCGATTCAACTGGGTTAGGTGGAAAGATATAAGTGAACAAAACTGAAGAAGAACCAAGAAAACAATATTCACAATGACTACAGTGTAAATAAAAAGAACAACTATGAAGTGATCAAAAATTAATGTTGCAAAATTATAAAGAATAAATTTGGTCCCAAAGAAGACATATGAAAAGACAGAAGTAGAAGGGGTAGTCCAGGAGTGTAGAATGTGACATATAATGTCAGATTTTTTTTTTAATGTACTGATGGTTTGGCTGGGGTTTTTTTCTTTTTCTTTCTTAAAACTTCTTTGTTTTATGGGGTGGGCAAAGTAAAAATATAAATATATGGAGAAATGTAAGTGATGCAAAGCCAAAAGATATAAAGATGTATTTATAATTAACACAATTCAATTCCATAAGCATTTACTAAACCTTACTATAGAATAAGCATGGGGATCAAGACAAATAAAACTGTGCCTCCCCTCAAGTAGTTTACATTCTGGGAAGGGGGCATGAGAGTGTAAAGGAAATATTCAACTCCAATCCTAGCCCCTAGATTAGTTTATGAAAATTACTAAAATAAACATTTTCTAAAATCATTGACATAAGTATGTTTAGACTTGTTGGGTACACAGAAGGAACAGGAGAAAGGGAGGACAACGTGTATACAGATACAAATATTACAAAATATTTCCAAAAAAGAAAGTAATTTCTAAGTGAGTTGGAGAGGACCTGATTTGTGGGATTAGAGAAGGTATGTTTAAAGAAGTAGCACTAGATTGGACTTTTGAAGGGCACTACAGATACCAGAAGTTGGAGATAAGGAAGGAAAGTATTATAGGAATAAGCAAGAAAGAGCCTGTTCAAACATAGGGAAGATAGAACACATAAAAAACCCAAATGACCAAATCCCAAGAAAAGAACATGTGTGAAGGAACTTAGCATGTGATTTCAGTCTGAAAAGATAGTCTGGTACTAGACTTTAAAGGACTTATGAAGGAGCTGATATTTTATCTTAAGAGCAATGAGGAGCAAGAGTAGCTTCTAAATATGGTCAGCCCTATAATATAGAATTATTCATTTGATAGCTACATGGAGGATAGTTTGGAGAGAGTAGAGTGTGAAGATAAGGGAACAAGATAGGCAAAAGATGATGTACACTTGAACTAGAACTACTGTAGTTTCTTTCTTGCTTACTGGCTGTCAATTGATCCTAGAACATTCTAGACAGGCCCTGAAGCTCTCCAAGGCTATGGTAACCTGTTGAAAAGGACCCAAGGAACACAGATTGGGAGGATTGGTACTTGCCAAAACTTGGAGATTAAAAATCTTGATTCTCCTTGACTCTGGTCCAGCATAAGAGAAGGGGCGGGGGGAATTGTGCGGGGGAAGACTGGAAAGAAGCTAGTACAATGGAAAGGATTCAAGATCAACTCTTGGCTGAAGGACCTGAATGCAACTGCTCTTCCCCTTGCCTGGAATGAACTTTCTTCTCTGTTTTTATCTAAACCCTAAGCCTTAAATCCCTGTGCAAGTCCAGCACATACTGACCTCTTCCCTCCTCTAAAGGGCTACAACACTAGTGAATTGATAAATAACTCTGATTGTTTTATAATTATTTTACTTGTATGACTTAATTTTAAGCTATAAATTCCTAAGGGCAAGCAAACACTAACTACTCTCCCTCCTTAGTTGTCCCACAGAGCAATTCAATTCAAATATTTATCAAGTGCCTACTCTGTGGGACATCTTGTACAGACATACTTGGAATTATTGTTCAGGGTTTTCTTAGCAGAGATACTGGAATTGTTTGCCTTTTCCTTCTCCAGCTCACTTTACAGGCAAAGAAATTGCGACAAACAGGGTTAAGGGATTTACCCAAGGTCACATAGCTAGTAAGTGTCTGAGGGCAAATTTGAATTCAGGCCCAGCACTGTAACCACTCCATCACCTAGTTGCTCTGATTGGTATATAGTAGGTGCTTAATAAATGCTTATTAACAGACTGTGAGTTAGGCATTGAAAATGTTTATTCTCCCCATTCTATGGATTAGAAAACTGAGATTCAGAGAGATTGAAAGACTTTCCTACTTACTAAATTGGAAGAGACCTCAGAAGCCATTTAGTGCAATGTATGCTTAGTCTCCATCACCTGCCTTTTTCTTGAAGACTTCTAATAAAGGGAAACCTCCCTCTAAAGGCAGACTATTCCATTTTGGAGTAGTTCTAATTGTTAGGAACTTTTCCCTTAAATTGGTTCCAAATATACCTTCCCAGAGCTTCTACCTATTGTTCTACCTTCTATGGTCAAACAGAAAAAAAGTTGATCCTTCTTCCAATCTAAATCCCATTAACTACTTGAAGACAATTTAAAAGTTTTCTTTTCTTCAATAATAGTTAGCATTTATATAATACTTTAAAGTGCTTTACATATGCTGTTTTATTTGATCCTTACAACCCTATAGGAAAGTTGCTATTATTTTAATACCCATTTTACAAATGGAGAAATTGAGGCTGAGAAAAGCTAAATGACATACCCACGATCATGATACAGCTAAGAAATGACTGAAATGGATTCAAATTAGAGTCTTCTGATTCTAAATTCAATACTCCATCCATTGTGCTTCCTGGATGCTTAGTAACCACCCCTTCCTTTTCCTCTAGGCTTCAGAATACCAAGTCTAGAATCACTTCACCCTTTTATATCTGTTTCCTCATTCATAGTCATATTTACAAACATTGATTGTGTTCCTAATATGTATGGAGCATTGTGCTGGAGGAAATACATTTTTAGATAAGCTCCTTTACCAACCTTCCTGAAATGTAAGGACATAACACATAGTTACCAAATATAGAGTTTTAAGGGTTGGGAAAGTTTTATATATTTTATCTCATTTGATCCTCAACCATCCTATATAGTAAAAACTATTATTATGCCATTTTACAGATGGGGAAAAAGAGACAGAGAAATTAAGTGATTTATCCTGGTTATTAAGCTGAGATATTATTTTTTAACAACTATAAATATTTTATTTTTCCCCTGAAAAAAAAATTAGATCCAATCCAAGATATTCCACTTTTCATCCTGTTGTAACCCATGTTTTATTAAGAAGTAATTACATACTATTAACAATTCTTTATTATTATAATTGCATTAATCATTTACATACTGCAAGCCTATATGGAAGCTGCAGAAGAGAGAACTCAGGTAACTACCTCTGAATATAAAAAGCATCTGAAATTGTCCATCTTTGTTTCAGTAAAATATTTCAATAATTGGTATGTGACAGCATATTTCATGTGCCATATTTGTCAGTTCTTCCTAACTCCAAGCCTTTTTGACACATAATTACAATACAAAATAATACTGACTAGCATATCAAACTGATCCCAAGTCTCAGCAAGAAGAAAGATCATCACTAACTAAGGAAATTAGACAACTTTTCATGGATGAAGTAGTATTTGAACTGGGTATTAAAAGAAGAGCAGGAATTCAGCTATTTGTTGAAAGAAAAATCAAGGAGAGCAAGGTGACATCTGAGACATATTGAGGGGATCAGGGACAGAAAATTGTCCACTTTAGTAATATAGCATATGTAAAGGGATACATTTGAGATAAAGTTGGAAAGGTGGAATGAAGTCTTTCCCCCAAAATGGCACTGAGAGTAAAGAAGGAAGTGACTGTCCCTCAAAAGACAGAAGTTAAATCTAAAGGCCAGGGAGACAACATTGAAGGGTCTCTGTAGCCACAAAAAGAAGATCTGAATGTCCTCCACCTTCTGTCCACTGAAGATATTAAGACTTCAAGGGCAGCCCAAATATCTTCTGAAAATTGTTCCTAGGAGAAACAAGCTTGATCATTGTACCATCATTAAGTTTCCCTTAACTACAGAGTCTGCTATGAAGGAGACTGAAGACAACATTCTGGTCTTCATTTTAAACATAAAGACTCCCCCCAAAATGTGCATCCGCTAAGGAGGTAAAGAAGCTCTATGATATCGTGTCCAAGTTAATAGTATGTAATTACTAATCAGCATGATGGAAAGAACAAGGTCTATGTCTGACTTACTGCAGAGTATGATGCTTTGAACATTGTTAATAAAACTGGAATCATCTGAACGAGTCCATACTACCTACAATAAAACCTTTTTTAGTAAATTAAAAAGGAAGAGAAGAGGAGGTGGAATGAGAGGTGTCAGATTGTAGAGGGCTTTGATTGAAAAATTAAAGGCTTTGAATTCTACCCCAAAAGGCAAGGAAGAGCCATTGTAGGGCTTTAAGCAGAGAAGTAACATGACCAGTCAGTCAATAATCATTTATTAAGTACTTACTACATGCTGGACACTGTGACCTATGTTAGGAAAGACTTAGTTTTGTGAAGGATGATTTAGACTCAAGCAGGAGTTCTTTTAAAAAAAAAAAAAGTGCAATCCTTTTTTAACATTTTCCATATTTGTCATGTTGTGCAAGAAAAATCAGACCAGAAAGAGGAACAAATCATGAGAAAGAAAACAAACAAGCAAAAAAGGTGAAAATACTATCCTTTGATCCACATTCAATCTTCATAATTCTCTCTCTGAACGTGGATGGCATTTTCCATCCCAAGTCTATTGAAATTGCCTTCAATCAACAAATTGTTGAAAATTGATCACAGCTGATCATCACATAATCTTGTTGTTGCTGTGTACAATGTTTTCTTGATTCTGTTCACTTCATTCAGCATCAGTTCATGTAGGTCTTTTCAGTTTTTTCTGAAATCAGCCTTCAAGGAGGAGTTCTTAACCTTTTTTGTGCCATAGACCCCTTTGTCAATCTAGTGAACATTATGGAATCTTCAGAATGATATTTTGAATGCATAAAATGGAAGATATAAGATTATAAAATAAACTAATATTAATATTCAGTTTTTAAATATTCTGAAAAAAAAAAAGTTCAGGAGCCCCAGGATGCAAACTCTGGATTACTGAGAGAAGAAAATAAAGGTGGGAAAGTCTTTAAGAGAATTCACAATGGACCAGAACGGAGAAAATGAAGTCTTCTACTAGGGTGATAGTAGCAAGATTGGATAGGGGATGTATAAGAGGGAGGTTGTGGTATGGAGATTGGGCAAGTGGTTGAATATGAAAAGGAAAGGAGAAGACTTAAGGAAAAATCCAAGGTTTCACACATGGAAGATTAGTGATACCACAGAAAAAAATAAGCAGCCAAAGGAGTGGGTTTAGGGTGAAAGTGGGGAGGAGATAATAAAAAGTGGGTTTGGGACATTTGATAAGTCCTGATTAATGCATCCTCTAGACAACTGGAGTATCTGAGCTTTCAGAAGTGATGTAAGGACTTGAAAAATCAACTTGAAAAGTCATCTCCATTGATGGATACAGGCACTAGAGTCAAGAATTCTCAGTTCAAACCCCACCTTTCATGCTAACTACCTGTGGCTGTTTAGTCAGAGCCTCCTGTTGCTTATCTATAAAATAAGAAGAATTAGGTGAGGTGGCTTCTGAGCTCTTCCACTGTGATCCTAGGCAACAGTTTGACTTAATTCACTATCTCTAAGATCTCATCTAGACCTAATCGGCTGTGGTTCTAGGAAAAGTCCATGTTTATTCCAAATTAAAACTAAATTATCACCTAATTTTAGGGGAGTGGAGAGGGGGGAAGAAAAAGTCTTTTGCCTGAATCACCAAGGCACACGCAGCTGAATGCTCCCTTTTCAAGAACCCGTTTCTTATGTACTTGAGCCTTTCTGATTCTCCAGGAGGCCTGAACTGGTACTATCCACCGATTTTCTTAGTCCTGACTGTACCTCTCCTTAGATCTCAGCCTTCGGTTGGGGGAGGTGCTTTTGAAGTCTTGAACCAATCCCAGCTGTTTACAAAGCCTGCAAGTTGCAAACTCCAGCTCCGTCAAAACAGCTAAACAATCAACCGATTCATGTCTGGGAGTTTAGAACCCCGCAACACAGATGCAGGTGCTGTCCTGTCCTGTCCTGGCTTTCTCCCAGCCATTCTATCCCCTAAAGTTTTTTGTCGCCTAGGGCACCTGGAACGACCACTGCAACCCTCGTAAGCAACGTAGTCTAGCTGAGTAAATCGGCCCCATTAGCGTTGTTAATAACCATAATGATAATACTCGATAATAAGTGTTATATGGAGCATAACGGCAGGCAGAATCTCTCTCTGCTGCTCTTCACCTCTTTTTGCTTTGTGGTCCTGCTCTCTCCCCAATATTCAGGCAGAAAAACTGAGGTCTGAAGATGGAGGATGAGGCAAATGGGAGGGAGCAAGAGACGAATTTCAGAGAGGGAGCCAGGAAGTTCCCAGCACTATATGTCCTACACAATCACACACACACACACACACACACACACACACACACACACACACACACACACATCTTATGGGGACCTTGCCCCATCAGAAAGGCAGAGTTAGCATAGAAAAGTGGAAGGGTTTATAGAAAGGAATGGGGAAGGGTTTACAGATAGGAATGGGGAAGGGATGGAAATGAGGATGAGTTTAAGATAAGGGTGTGAAGAGACTTCATGCTTATGCACATTTTTTGATAAGACAGTATCTTGCTTCTAAAGTCTTTGGAAAGGGGAGGAATTGACAAAACCCCTTTTCATGATCTTTTCTAGTCTCCACTCCAGATCCACCAAATTCACAGGGCAAGAAATTGAAAGAAGCTAAAAGTAGCGTTAAATAGACGAGAAAATGCCTCTTCTGTGAGAAAATCCCAGAAAAGGAAGCGCAAGAGAGATGAGAAGAAGGAAAAAGGATAGGAAGAAGGCAAGGCACATAGGGAAATAAAAGCCCTAAAGAGAAAGAAATAAATGAAGTAGAGGAGATCAAGAAAGTTGAGTTCTACCAGGCAAAGACAATGTCGAAGAGCTCCGCATTTTCCTCGAGCACTGTTTGAAAAGTTCAAGAAAAAGCATTAGGGGGAGCAAGCTGGAGGGAGAGCAAGAGAGAAGGGACAAGAGGGCGAGAGAGCACGCTGGATGGATAGAGACAGAAGGAGCGTATGTTGGAGATCACTGTGGAAGAGGAAGAGAAGGAAGACTAGGAGAAGGAGGAGGAGGAATAGGAGGAAGAGAAGGAAGAGGAGGAGGAGGAGGAGGGGAGAGAGAGAGAGAGAGAGAGAGAGAGAGAGAGAGAGAGAGAGAGAGAGAGAGAGAGAGAGAATCTTTGCATATTTACAGGGAGGGTGCGAAACTCGGGTTACTCCCCAAGTAGAGCACAAAGTTTCTGAGAGTAGCGGCCACCGCAAAGAGGAAGAGAGAGATTTGTCTTTGAAAATCTTGTCAGTATATCAACACACTTGATAAGGGCAGTTGTTGTAGTTACACTTCTGTAATTAAGTGAATAATTAAAAAGAAGTTGATCATCAATTAGTTAATTAAATAATTAATCCATTTTGCTTTCATATAACCTTCCCCCCCTTTTTTCCTTTATTTTTTTCCTTTTTCTTTTTTTCTTTTTTTTTTTTCTTTTTGGTTAATCACTGTGGCTTCGGTAATGAGCCGCCTCTGGGTTGCTAAGCAACCTCCTCCTAGTTTAAACAGTCAGCAGCTGCCTCCCATCAGCACCAGTCTGAAGGGATGCCGAGGGGGTGCCAGGGTGGACGGGGGAGCCGCCAGCCTGCCACTCCCAGACACTTCTTTGCAAACATTAGCCGAGACCTGCGGAGAGGGAACAGATTTGCAGAGCGGCCTTCTCCCCTCCTCCCCCCACCCCCTTATCTGAGGAAATGCAACTGGTCTTACACAAAGTAGAAGAGGGAGCTACAGAGACAAGAAATACTGAGAGAAAGTGGAAATGAGGCCGAAAGAGACGGCAGAGGGGGAGGATAGAAAGAAGAAAAGGAAAAGAGAATAAGGACTGAGAATAGAAGGGAAATGTTGAAGGGTGGGGGTCACGACTAGAAAGGGAGAATAGAAGAAGCAGAAGGGTGACTGCAGAGAATTTGTCTCCATTCCGAAGACATTCTGCTATTCAAACTGAGGTCCAAAACCTCTGTCCCGAAAGCGAGTAGTCTCGGCTGAAGGACCCATCTGCTCTACTTTCCTCTGGGTGAAGAATAGGGAGAGAAGTGAGTGAGTGTGTGTGTGTGTGTGTGTGTGTGTGTGTGTGTAGAACAGTAGAAATATAAGGATAATTCCGAACCAAATCTCTCTAAAGCCGATTCTTCTCCGCCACACACTTAGACCAGTTACTGGACTCCAGTCGTGATTAAACTAAGCAATTCGAAGATACAAGGATAAAATTAGACCCCCTCAGACCCACACGACCACCTCCTACCCAGCTCTGTTTTTGGGAGGGGGACACAAGGTGACGAAATGACTATGCAGTCAAGGGCCTCCCTGGACCACCTGAGACTTTTAGTTCATCACCCTAACAGCTTGAGTAGATCTCGACTATGGATATACCGGGACTTTAAAGGGGGCAGGGAGACTAGCGCCCCCTCGAGGCCAAACGTAGAGAGCCATGCCATCGGGGGCCCTGTCCAACTAAGATAGGGGCAAGCTTTTTCCATTGTGATCAAATTCCCTGGTAGGAGCCGCTCGAACGCAAGCCTGGAAATGGGGAGTATGCGTGTGTGGAAGGGATTGCGGTTAGGGCCCAGCCATGAGCATCATGATGAGCCAGCTTACTAGCCGAGAGCATATCTTCGACCCGTAGCTGAGGAGGTGCGTTGATTGGCGGCGGCGCCTTCAGCAGGTGCCAGGGGAAGGCATCGATCCCAGTGTCCAGCGTGAAGCAGCCTCTCTCTTCCCATGTTCCCGGTTACTCAGAGGAGCGGCTGTGGCGCCGGTCAATAGAATGAGATAAATGGCCCGAGCACACTGAGCCTGACCCCCTGGGGAACTTTAGTGGGGAGTATTTCCCCTTCTCATCCTTTCCCTAAATACAAAGGATAGTCCACCTCCCTTCTCCAGTTTCACACACTCATATAGCCCAACATACCACCACCCAGCCACCACTATCAAGTTCTTTTTCAACTTTGTCCAATGGTGCCTAAGGAAAGAACTTTTTTCGTTTCACAATATGAGGTATATGAAGGAAGGTATTAAATCAGTGAGAAGGAAGGATCCTGGAATAAGGAAAACTGGAAAGAAACCTGCTCTGTGATGTTTTGAACTTCTGACTTTCAGCATCACTCCTGATAAGGACCAGAGCCGACTTCTACCCCTAACTGGAGCTGAGAAGCAAACAGCCCTGTGAATTTACACCATAAACAAGAGCAACACCTCAGATCTCTCTCAAATTTGTGACATCCTTCATACGCACTACACCCAAATATCTACAGGCAGGGCGCGCACACACACACACACACAGACACACACACACACACACCACATATCTATATGTACACTACATACGCATAATAAATTGTCACAGCGTGTACTATCCACCACACAACATCCACCCTCCTTCACAATCAAACATTTTCTATCACAAATATGGATCACATACCACATAATACACACCGTCCCCAGACACGAATGTTTTTCTGCCTCAAAGAAAGAATACACTCCATATATATCTACTCCGTTCTCTTTCCAGATATACACACACTGGGTGCACAAGTACATCTCTCTCTCTCTCTCTCTCTCTCTCTCTCTCTCTCTCTCTCTCTCTCTCTCTCTTTCTCTCTCTCTTTCTCTCTCTCTCTCTCCCCCCCTCCTCTCTCCTTCTCTCCATCTCTCCCTCTCTCTCTCCCTCTCCTTTCCTCTTTCCTTTTCTCTCTCTTTAACACGCGCGCACACACACATACACACACACACACAACTTTGTGTGTGTGTGTTTTAATTCTCTAGAGTTACTCTTTTGTTGCCAATTGTTTCTCTGCCCTGAGGCCACACTGTAAATGAGATGTTACATCTGCACCGAGCTAAGTAAACACTTTATAAATGAATAAATAAGTGAATAAATAAGGAAATACTCATATTGAGGACACAGCCTGGATGCTAGAGTTGAGAGGCAAGGGAGCGGCTGCTGAAAGAACAGCCACTTAAAAAGAAGCTAAGAAGCCTGGGGTAGGGATGACCCACGTTGAGTGCAAGGCAAGCTGCAAAGTTAACCTAGATCCAGGTTGGAAGGCTAGAAAATACTTATTTTCATTTCACCATAATATCATTTAATATAAACATATACATAAAATTATTACTGTAATACATGGTATACTTAACTACTTTTTATGTGTGTTTGCAAATAGGTATCTCAGTCACTGGGAGGAAAGGGGGGGGAGTCTAAAACCCCTTACATTGTAGCTGAGATATTTTAAGAAAAGTGTGTCTCTGTCTCTGTTATTCTTCTCTTCCTCTCTTTCCTTCTATCTGTCGGTTTTTCTCCTCTCTTTCCCTCTCCTCTTCACCCCCTTCCCTCCTCCCTTTTAAACTCTCAACTCTCCTGAGGAAATTAGGGACAAAGGAGGTAAATAGGAAAGACCTATCTACTGGGAGAAAGAACATTCACTAGATAAGGGGGAGAGAGGTGTTAGTATTTCAGAACGGTCAGTGGAAAACCCTGAAAGTGACAAATTATCATATATGAGGAAAATTAGTCTTTCTAGAAGAGGAGGGACTGAGTGTCCATCTAATACCTCCCTTCTTCTTACTTCCTACCCTCAGTGAGAAGGAGGTCATTAGAGGAAAGTCTGAGGGACTGGACATATTGAAAGAAGGAAATGGAATATTGATAATAATATTTTTAAAATCCCAACCCTTAAAGGATGAACTTTGCAATTATCATGGATAACAAGAACAAATAAAAAAGCACTCATTGAGTAACTGATATCAATTATGAAAACAGGCTTTTGAGTCTGGAATAAATGATAGGGGAATTGGCCTGAGAGAGAGTGGGAACAGACATGTTATTATTTACGCCAGATTAAGAAAAGTATCCAATTTGCTGGCCATCTCCTTTCCCTTGGGAACTAGCATCAATTTTATTATTGTTCCTCCAATTTTAATATTCTCTAAATGAATTACTATTGAACTAGGTAGTTAGTCAATAGTTTAATGCAATTAATTATCTTTAAATCGGCCTATTATCTTTTTCTGGAGTCTAAACTCTAACTCTGGGAAAGCATTTGTTTACTGTAAATAAAAATGAAAGGCATTTTCAAAGGGTTCAGTGTGTTCAGGGCACAGATTTGGAAGGAGGGGGAGATATTGACTCTTTAGTCTGCAGTGTTCTTGGCACTCTTCTGTAAATTGTAGGACATAACTAGAACTGAAGCAGTACATTTCTTCAAACAATACCTCCTGTATTCCATTTGTAATGGAATTGGAGGGAGAAAATGTAATTGTGTGTTAAACATGAGGCAGCCATACATGAAGATAAGCAGGTCTGAGTGACTGGATATGGAAATCCAGGGGCAGAAACTAGAAACCTGGGGTCTATTTTTGAGTTAAATGGTTCATAAAAATAGGAGACTCACAATTCAGTTATTTATTTATTTACTTGACTATCTATTTGGGTCTTTTCCCCCCTTCACTTCTCACAGGGTGGGAGTAGGAGAAAAGGGGGAGAATCCTTGATGGGTGGGAGTGGCTGGGGGTTGGAATGTCGACAGATAACTGGCAAATTCACTTTATCTTCAATTTCTTCTTGCCTAAAGAACATTGGGCAGAAGTGTGTTCAAAATGCAGCATAACTGAAAGAGGATCCTTCCTTTTCCTTTTCTTTAAAAAAAAAAAGAATTCTTAATTCCACCACAACCCTTTCTTATTTCTTCTTACTTATTTAAATGTCCAGTTATTTAGCATTTATTGTAATAGCAGAGATCATAATGAGGTCATCTGGGGATACCGCCAACCCAGGAGTTGTTTTCTAGATGGCATATGTGTACATGAAGGTGTTTCTATATGTCTGAGGTGTGGTGAATAACTTACATTTAAGTTTTATCCTGTCCCAAAGAAAGTCCCAAAGCATTGAATACAGTGGAGTTAGAATTGGCTTTTAAGTTAATTTTACCTCTAGAGTCCCTTTAACAGAGGAGAACAGGACTGGAAGAATTGGAGATTAGCTTCCTTTATAATTAAAAATCATTGTTGCTCCATCACCTTCTGCCAGAGAGGACATGAAAAGAGGACGCAGAAAGAGAAAAGAGAAGGAGAAGAGAGGGGAAAGAAAGGGAAGGGAGAAGAGACATGTAAGGAGTAAAGGCACAATAATGTCTTTTTGACATTAGGGAATGAAAAATGCTAAGAATTGTTCCACCATAGTGCATAGAGCATATTGGAACTCCCTCACTGAGAAACTCAGAGGTGAAACTTTCAAGGAAAGTTGTGCAAGATTGAGTCTGACATTGCTCTCATCTTAGAGAAAGGAAGAACAATTATATGTTGTTTTCAAGCAGGTTAAAGGAAAGATATCTTCCTGCAATCAGGGTGTCTAATCAAGATAATTAAGTGTGGGAGCTAAAAACTAGCAAAATAGACTAGGAAAGGATGTATATTACCCTGTTAGTAGCTAGTCACCCTAGATAAAGTAATGTTTTGCGCTAGGGGAGTAACAAAAGACTGTTATGATTTTAAAAAAAAAAAAAAGGTTAAATCTATACTGCAAAGGAAAAAAAGGCTAAACTAAATTGCAGATTGGAAAATTTGGGGACTTAAAAATAAATACTCCAACTAATCTTTAAGTACATTTCTATCTTCAATGTATCTCACGAGGACATAGATGCACATACACACATGCATACATGCACATAGATGAGTATGAAATAGATATGAGTACAACTGTGTGTCTACTGTTAGGATTTCGTGCATCAGAGGAAATTCCTGTGAATATTCCTCATCTTTTCACGGTGCCACTTATCAGACCCCCGAAAGAAAGGACGGAGTCTCTCACCATTCAGCGAAAATTGAATTCCACCGAAATAGCTCGGAGGACAAGACCTGGTATTTCATAGTGTTTTAAAAGTAATATTCAGTTTGCCAGTGCCGTGAAATAGGGCACCAATCTCGCCAGAGAAATAGAAAGAGTAATTTCTCAGTGGAGAAGTTGCGTATTTCCAATTCAAGTCCGGGATAGCTTGCGCAGGATGACCAGGGAGGGCCCCTTTATTCAGCGATGGATTTGTCCTCTTTAGGCTACTGGAAGAGATGGGGAGCCGCAGAAGAGAAAGCCCAGGCAGTGATGAGCTGAGGCCCAGTCTTTTGGTGGGTGAAAAGTACTCCCCCCTTCCCCTCTCACCCTTCACATCTGGAATTGGCATTAGGGGCGCTCCCTACTCAGGAAGTTCTCACACTTCACGATTCATTAAACGCGGGTCTCGGATTCCTTGGGAAAGAGGGATGAGGAGGGGGTGGTGGGGAGAGGTTGAATTTAGGGGAGAGAAAAACACACCCAGTTCCTTTCTCTGCCATGATTTGCAACTGTGGTGAAGAAGTAGGTTGGGAAGGGAGGGGAAAGCGTCATGGAGACAAGAAGTAGGAGAGAAGAGAATTTGTGCTGGCGAGCAGGTCCTCCTTCATTGAAGACATCTAACTCTATCAGTTTGTGGGTCCAGTCCTTCAAGACCACTCTCTCCTCCCAATTCCGTAACTACTCCATTCTACTTTGGGGCAGTACCGAAATAATATTGCACGCACACACACACACACACACACACACACACACACACACACACATTCCCAAGGGGAGGAGGCCAACCTGGGCAGCAAGGGGAAACGGGGTGTGAACCGTGAAGAGAGAAAAAGACTGGCTTCCTCACAGCCTCCTGGCCTGAAAGGGAAGGAAGGAGGAGATTGAGGGGATAGGACAGATTTTGTTTGCTAGGGAGAAAACTGTTTTGGTTGGGGAGGGGGTTGCAGAAAGGAGGTAGGCAAGCATAATTAGGAACTTCTCAGAAGTTTTTTTTTTTTTCAGAAGATTTTTTTTTTTTTAGAGGGAGGGAAAGAACTTGGAGAGATGCCTATGACTTTAAAGGTTCTAAAAGTTGGGGTTCAAAGGGTGAGATGTGGGGAGCTGCGAATCCCACTTCCCTGGACCCTCCATCCTTAGGAAGACGCTAAAAGTACACCTCTAATTTCAGGAAGGCCTTACTTTGGGGAAGAGAGTGGGAGAACTGGAGGAAGAGAGAAAGTAGCTAGATCTTGAAGCTCCATCTTTTTCAATGATCGTATTTTATAGTTACAGAAATTGTCTTAATGTCTGAAGGGGATAGTAGTTGGGAGCTTAAAATTACAATTGCTTCTACTTAAATTTATTTGATGGCCGCAGCGTTCATGTTATATATCCGTATGCGGGTTTTCAATATCTTAAATGTTTAAAAAGGGTTTATTCTGTACTTACACTGAGTGAAATTAAAAAGAAACAGTAAAATGTTTGAAAATGAAGTGCATTATGTTTAATAAATTTAAAATGAACAAAGACTGCTATATTGCCAGCAATATCATTCCCTGCCCAGGGGCATTAATAAAGACTGGAGGTTTGGAAAAACAATATTTTCTATTAAAATTCTATGCTGTGTTTCAATATTAAAAGGATATGTGATGAATTTTCAGTGTTACCCAGACGGGGTCAGAGATTAATTTCATTTCTTTCTGGTCAGCATTCTGTCGATAATTAATCAAAAGCAGAGTTTCTTAATGAAACACTTTTCATAAGGTGATAATTAGCAGGAAAGAGGCGGCCCGCAGACAGTCCCCGCTAGCTGTCTAATAACCGGAATGGAATCAGGGTTGGGTCCTGGGAGTTAGACAAGGGGGGTGGGGAAGGATGTGGACCAAAGAGAGTAGTAGCTGTTTGATGGAAAGAGAATGGGAATGCGGGTATGGGGGCAAGTGCCTGTGTTGTGTTCTGCTCTCTTACCCTTCCAACCCACTCACACACACACGAATTTCCTGATAGGGGAGCTCCTTTGGCACTGCCACTTTGGGACCCTTCAAGTTGGAAAAAGGACCAAAGAAAGAGTGAAGTGTGGCTGGCGACATTTCCAGCGGCCAGAGACACAGAAGGAGAAAAGAAGGCAGAACCGCCTTCGGAGAACATCCTGCCCTTGGCGAAGCCAAAGCGGGAGAGGGTTTCTCCTGGCTTGCTTGAGTCAGGTCTCTCTCCTGGCGCCTCATGTTGTGTCTGTGTGCCACGCTAGGCCCGCAGAGGGGGGAATGCAGGAAAGAGAGAAGGCGGGGGAGAAAGAGGAAAGGAGGGAGGGAGGGAGGGAGGGAGGGAGGGAAATAAGAAAGAGGAAGGAGGGGGAGGCGCCCGCAGACAGAGGGGGGATTATTAGTGCATTATAAAATTACTAAAAATAAATGGAAAACAATTAAGGGGTTCAAGAGTAAATAAAGTTAATGAAACAAAATTAACAGCAATTAGCCGCGGCGCTCGCAATCGGCTCCTCGCTCTGTCTCTCTCAACAGGATTCGCTCACAATTAGGAGCGACTTTGCGTGTAAACAAAGGGAGTGAGGCTCTGGAACCACATTATAAACACATTGAGAAGAACTGCGGGAATAAAAATAAAGAAATAAATAAGTTGCAATAGATGAAAAATGGAGGGAGACCCCAGGATGAAACTGGCTGAGAGAAATCCAGGCAAGAAAATCAGGCGTGGAAGAAACTGAAGTCAATTGCGTGTGGTTCCCCCCACCCTTCTCTCGCCAAGACCTTCATTGAGTTAATTATTCCAGAAACAGACAGTAATCATGTGTTTTGACAGAGGGAGAGGGAGAGAGAAAAAAAAATGCTAGAACCTCCAGGTGAGATCAGCTTCACAAAAACCCAATCTCTCCTCGCATCTGGGTTCGCACTTAAACGCCTGTCCTCCTTTTTCCAGTGGCGTTTACCTCATATTAATATTTTTTAATCTCCGCCTGAATGACAGGTGCCGGTTTCCTGCGTTGCTGGGCTTTATTATGAAATGCTCCTGAAATGCTGTAAACTTTCAGATAAAGCTGAGAGGCAGGAGGTTGTTGTGCAGATTAGATTATTGATAGTTATTGAAAGTCCCAAATAGGATTTACAAATCAGGCTCCTGCGCCTTTAATAGAATTCCAGATAATCTTTTATCACAACAAGACACCCATAGAATTATTTAAACAGATCGGACTACTGCAGCAGCAAATTTCAATTATTCTAATGCTTTAATAAATGTGTTGTGTGTGTATTAAATTCAAGCTTCTTAATCCAAATTTTACGATTTAACTGCTCTGATTTTTCATTACTGCTACACCCACATGCGGCAATTTACATTTTCCTTCCTGGAGAAGGAGATCCCTTATCAAATAAGCCCCCTCGGAAAATAAAGATAGGTGCGGGCAAACTTAAAAGAGAGTGAGGGGTGGAAAGAATGAAGCAAGGAGGAGAGAGAAGAACATCGGACAGCAACCCCCCTACCCCCGCCGCCAAAAAAAAAAAAAAAGTGTGTGGTGAGTGTACGTGTGTATCCCGGCTTGTGGGGTCCATGAGCTATAGATCTTGTGCGAGTAAAGAGGAAATCCAAAGCCAGTCATTCCCGAGACTATTCTAGACTTGGAGCTGGCGGTTCCTAACCTTTGTTTCCGAACTTCCTCCCAGATTTGAGATTCCAAATACATTTTCTCTTTCAACTGAACAGCAGGTGAGGAAGAGGACTTGGAGCTTTCAGACCCCAACCGCAGTACTCCGAGGAACTGAGCCCA
>NC_067398.1:254761029-254768529 GCF_016432865.1 Antechinus flavipes
CGCTTCTTTGGCTCGGGTAAAAGGCTGGGTCGCAGCTGCCGGGGGCCGGGGGCTCGCTGGCAGCGCTGGGAGTGGGCCGCGGGCCCTTACCCGGGGGTGGCTCCGGGGGCTCAGGAGAGAGGCCACCGCCGCCGCTATCACTGTCGGAGCTGGGCGTACTGTGCAAGGACAGGCTGCTAGGAGAATGAAGGTGGCGGCTCTGGCTCTTGAGCAGTTTCTTTTCGTGCTTGCGTTTCTTCTTCTCCATCTTCTCCAGCTCTTTTCGAGCTATCTCCTCCGGATCCATGGGTTCCCCGCTGCACGTGGTAGGGTGAGAGTTGTGAGCCGGCCGCCCTGGCCCTTTCTTCGTATTCTCCTTCTTTCTCCATTTGGCCCGGCGGTTTTGGAACCAGACCTAAAAAAGCCGGATAAGGGAAAAGCAAGGGAGAGTCAGATTGGGGGCCGGGGCCGGGGCGCTGAGGGGGAGGGAATGGAGACAGAAGACTGCAGGGCATACGGGCCCTGAAGTTGCTTCCCTATCCTGGTGGGGAGGAGAGGTGTTCTGAATGGCCTCAATTTCTTTTTTCTTTTTCTTTTTCTTTCTTTCTTTCTTTCTTTTTTTTTTTTTTAAGGCAGACTAGGTAGGCTAGGTGAATGGGGAGCATGGAAAAGAAGCTACAGCTAGTTTTCCCTGATGGGAGATTTCACATATTCACTCGTCTAGGCCGCAGTTTCAAGCATCCTTTTGACACTGAGAAGTGTTTATAGGAGTACATGGATGCTGCCCTCCCAATACAATCTGCTTCCCCGCTCACTTCTCAGTTTTGTGTTATCTTAGATGCTACAATTCAGTTTTCAAGCACCAAGAAGGCTACCCAAAGTTAACTGGATGTTATGTCCGGCTGGAGAAATAATGGAAAATGGGCACTTCTTGATTGCATATTCTCTCTCTCTCTCTCTCTCTCTCTCTCTCTTCTCTCTCTCTCTCTCTCTCTCTCTCACATATCCATCTCTCAATCTTTCTCATACACACTAATTGAGAATCTAAAATCCAAGTCTTTGGGTTGCCAAACTCAAGATTTCCTTTCAGTAAAGAGAAGCCCTCACAACTTTGTGCTCCAAACGCATCCAGTCCCACAACCTGCTTTTTAGTACATACTCCCCAAAAGAATTTAAGCCCATAGAGTTCTGATTTGGTGAGAAAGGTTTTGATTTCTAAATCCACTCATCACTCCTGCCGGGATAAAGTGCAGGTCCCAGCTAGGTTTTCCCCACCCCTACTTACAGCCCTGATCTCAGAGCCACCCAAAGAGGGCCACAGTAGTATCTCTTTTTACGTAACATTGCCTACACCGTTCTAATTTTCTAATTTGGGCCTGAAGGGTCCAGTATAAGGAGCAAGATAATCCGAACCTTTGTCCCCAAAGTGTTGAGAGTTTAAGGAAAGAAATTTCAGGGACATGTACATGGCTGAGTTATCTTCCCTCCACCCCCACCCCCTTTTCTCTCTTATCCCTTCCTGAGTCACTTCTCTGAGGGTGGTTTTCTTTTGATACTCACTTTGCTCAGTGTTACTCTTAACCATCCGCCAACATAGAAACTCACACAACAATCCGCTTCCTCACACAACGTAAACGTACACATTTCTTATCTCTTAAATCACCACATCACACTCCCCCCCCCAGCACCATACACACCCACCCCCATGTCTTTAAGAAAAGCGATGATTAGAAATCAAAATTCACATTTCTTTTTTCTTTTCTTTTCTTTCTTTCTTTCTTTCTTTCTTTCTTTCTTTCTTTCTTTTTTTTTTTTTTTTTTGACGCTGTATCATAGTTATGTCTAACGCGACGAGAGAAAAATGTGTGTACCTAGAAAAAGATGGAGATGTATTTGTATAGACTCTCCCAGCCTTGTCAGTGAGAAAGCAGCTCCGGTACTTGGTGCTGGTAGCTCCTTTCTTTGTGCCCATTGCAGACCGCCTTGTCACTGAGAATTACTCATTATCGTATTAGAGGGAAATGAAGGGGTCTCGACTTCACTTAACAATCTCAGAACAAATTGGATAAAAGGATTTCAAAACAGAAGAGGTCACGAGGGGAGGAAAAAGCATTCGGTAAATACACCTTTTAAACAATGCTAATGGGCGAATTCGCTGCGGCGCAATAGCCTCGCCCTGCCTCAGCCTAAACGTCCCGGAGTTTCACGCAAATAACAAGCCTTCAATTGTAACGAACCCAACCTTCCCACCCCCTCAAAAACCTCTATGTTCCACATTCCACGAAAACATTAATTAAGCAATTTCATTTTGAATTTTTAATGCACCAGATTAACGCTGTATTTTGAAAAGTGAAAGCTGCCCCATAGTTTCCATACCAATCAAAAAGATGCAAAAAAAAAAATCTGGGGCGTTAAATATACTTTATTCTTTCCAATTTTTTGATGTGTTAACTATTTAAGTTTCCGGCTCCCTTTCCTCTGCTCTCCCCCTTCTGAAGCGATGAATAAATACATGTTTTCTATCTGAATATTTTAGAGCCAAATAAACAAACAAACGGGTTTATTCAAAGCAAGGGAGAGAGCAGCTGTTCAGTGGGAAAGAGGGAAAACACAGGCGCAGCTTGGAAGTCGTTTGTGTCTGAACTTCATGCTTAGTTCCCCTTCACCTTGTTTGCCTGTTTTCTCAGTTCCCCTTCCTCCTATTTTCACCTCCTATATATCCCATAAACCCTCCTCCCACATATATCCCATTCTTTAATAGCTTATCGCTCCCGCTTGTTTCGGTGCCTTTCTTTCACCCATACTCTCCCCCCCCCCCCATACATTTATCTCCAATATGCAAAACGGCTGGTTTCTGGGATGAACTGATTAAAACATATTCTGCTTTTTTAGGGTCCATTCTCTTCCCCCTTCCTTTATCAATAAATCTCTTTCCACCCACCCCCCAATACCCTCCCCCTCCCCCGGCCATGGTGTTAAAATCTCTACACACATTCCTTTTCCAAGACGCGCTGACGACTGGCACAGGGATTTTTCCCCACTACAGTCAGTCCTCAGAAACACAGAGCCACCCCCCACCCCTGTCATGCTATCCTTTGGCGGCGCAGGAAAGTAATGTGACGGCTGACCAGACCCAGAGAGAGGACTAGACACAAAGTCCTAGACAAAGGTGGGAGGGGGTCGTGCAAGGAAGACAGTAGGCAAATGGAGGGGGAAGGAGTCTGAAACCCCGCTCTGTGAAGAGGCTCGACCTGGAAATCAGGAACGCCTGGGGGGGAGGGGGCATTATATGTTCTGGGACGGTTACCTGAACTCGGGACTCCACTAGGTCCAGGCGTAGAGCCAACGCTTCCCGCATGAAGACGTCTGGGTAGTGGCTCTCGTTAAAGGCCTTCTCAAGCTCTTCAAGCTGCCAACCTGTGAAGTTGGTGCGGGTTCTTCTCCGCTTACAGCCTGGACTCTCCTTATCCGGATCTCCGGAGTCTGTAGGAGTACATAGTAGAGGCATGGCGAGATCAGACCTCTGGCTAGCGTTCCTCTGCTCCCCTCAAAGGGTCTGGCTCTTTATCTTCATCCCTGCCCCGTTTTACTTACTCCCTTCAGGGAGCAGACTTCAGGGAATCCCCCGCCCCAACTCCTAGTACGACTTTGTCCAGAGTACCCCAAGTGTCTGCTCGTACCCTATTGTAGAGGCGATAGAAATTCCGTCTCCCCCACCATCTAGTGCTAATCTCAATTAAGAAGGGCTACCTCGAGATAGAAAGCCTACTAAGGGAGTTTTATTTTTGTCTGGAGTGAGGGAGTCGCGACTAAAAAACCACTGAGTTTCTGGGGCTATTCCTTTATCTATAACCTGGCAAATTAACTTCAGTCCCAGGATTGACCCCAACTTTCTTAAACCTTGAGGTCTGTGTTCGCTGGTAGGGAAGATTTACCCGGATACCAACCCAATCCTCCAAGGAAGAGGATGGGTCACTAACTTCTTTAAAAGGATTCGCAATTGAAAGAGACTGAACCTCACCCTCGGACGGCGCCCCCCACTGTCCGCCCCCTAGCTAGCCCCTCCATTTCTAACCACTTCGCCAGCCTACCTGACAGCTTGAAGGTCTGACTGTCCCCGCTCACCCCGCAGCCCGATGGCAGCAATGGGGTGGGATTGACTACTGAGGCAGCACAAGAACCGTTCAGTAATCCATCTATAGAGAAGGGAACCGAGGCGGCCGCCGCTGCCGCTGCGGCCGCGGATTGCAGCTGGTGCCCCGCCAGCTCGTAGACGTGGTGGTGGCCTAGGGGGTAGGGAAAGCCCACCATGCCGCCCAGCGAGCCCCCGAACTGGGCATGGGGGTGATCCAGGATGCGGCTGTCCATCATCTCCGGGGTGGCAGGGCGCAGCTGGAGCTGAGGAGGAGGAGGCGCAGGCGGCGGCGGAGGAGGAGGAGATAGGGACCTGGAGCCCAGTACATGCTTCGCCCGGACTCCAGCGCTTTACTTTATCAACATCAAGCTCCCGATAATTAGCACCGGCCGGGGGAATTTGGGACCAATAAGAAGCGCTAATCGGGTCTGACGTCAGAGGCGTGCAGGGTGCAAGGAAACGTTTTCCATATCGATTGCTAATTATACCTGACATGCACCTCAATAAACAGTATCAGGAACTGTCACAACAAGACGGGGTGGGGGGTGTTGGAGGGGGAGGAAGGGAGCCGGGATACAAGAGGGGAGTCGACCTGGGGGGAAGAGAGAACCTGGGGGGCGGGGAGGAAACAAAAAGACTGGGAGGGGTGCAAAGAAGAGAGGCTAAGGGGAACTTTGAGACTGAATTGGAGCCCCCCAGTTAAATACCCAACAACCCGAGTCACACTCAGTACCCTCCCCTCCTTTCCCCTCCCACTCCTTTTCCCTCCCTTCCCCCTGGACTCCCCTCCCCTCTTCAAATCACTAATAGATTTCCCTTTAAAACATTCACCGGCGTGTTGTGGGGATTTTTTTTTTTTCACCAGAAATGCTGTACTCTCTGAACCTTTAAAGTGATGTTGCTCCAATTACAGAGAGACATTGAGCGGCAAATAGACTGATCCAATAATAGGAGATTCATCATCCTCTCTTTCCGAAGCTGTCACATTGAATTTAAAACTACAAGGGCTTTTCATCTCCTCTCCGGCTCTATACAGCAGGGGAAAAGAAGGGGGGAAGAAAAAGAGGAGAAGGAGGAGGAGGAGGAGGAGAAGGAGGAGGAGGAGGAGAAGGAGGAGGAAGAGGAGGAGGAGGAGGAGAAATGAAATAAAGAAAAACCCTTTACTATATTTAAAGGTGATTTTGCTCCATCAACAAAAATTCTAATTAATGCTATCCAATATTGATCGATGGGCACAACAAACTGAAATTATTTTGCTAGAAGGTGGCTAATGAAGCTTATTCAACTGCTTCCTTCAAATATAGACAACCTAGAGAGGAGTTTGAGGAAAGGTGAAGAAAGTGGTAACTTTAGGATTACTTCTCCAACCTTCTCTACGCTGCCTCACCTCCCACGCCTACACATACTACCATCAACCCCAGGAAAAAAGAAATCTTGGTTTGATTCCTCCAGTGATGGATAGGGCAAAGCAGCCAACTCATTTGTTATAATTAAATTATGCTCTTGGAGAAGTGTCACTTCCTTAGACACTCTAAAATATTGATAGAATCAAAGTTAAATCATTAAAGGACATATTCTCAAATAAGTTGCAAATAAGGCCTGTGGGTGGATGAGAAGAAAATAAAAATAAAAAATTCCTAGTGATTTGGTCCTAATATAACTTCTTCAGCCAAAGTATCCTTTAAAATCCCTGTTTGGTGTTTGTCTTTGATGTGTGAGTGAAGAAAAGGAAGCCATTGAATGTTTTTCTTAAAGTTCCTTACTTTTAATCTGGTTTCATTGATCCAGGGAAGGGGGTGGGGAGGAAAAGGAGCAGAAGGAGGAAAAGAAGGAGAAGGAGAAAAAGGAAGAGAAGGAGAAAGAGAAGGAGGAGGAGGAGGAGGAGAAGGAGGAGGAGGAGGAGGAGGAGGAGGAGGAGGAGGAGCAAGAAGAAGAGAAGAAAGGAAGAGGAAAAGTAGAAAGAAAAAATGGAAAGGGAAGAAAAGGAGAAGAGGAAAGGAAACAGAAAGAGAGAATTAAAGACAGAAGGAGGCAAGAAGATAGGGTCAGAGACTGAAAGACAGAAAAATAAAATACAGAACAGAGAAAGGAAATCGGAGTTTCCCTACATCTCTACATCCAGCAGCCAGGGAACAAAACAGTCACCACAACAGTACCAATTGGTTCTGTATATGATGAACAATCAGTATATTTCTCTGCGTGTTCCATGTTTTGGAATGTACCTCTTCATAATGGGAAAAGCTTACAGAAATTTGGCTTCCCCTTTAAGTGACTTCAAGTTCTCAAGAAGAGAGGCCATGCAAACAGTAAAGGTGAAAGGCAGAAAAGGGGAATGAATGAGGTTAAGGGATGGGTGGAGAAGACAAGAAAGAAACAGAAACAAATCCAGCAAGACAGGAAGGAAGATAAAGGAAAAATCTTAGAAACCTTTGAGGGAGGTATATTATTCGAATGTGTATGTTGGGAAATGGGGGTGGAGGGTGCGGAAAGAGGGCAGGCAGGCGGTGTTTTTAATCCCTTGGAATCAGAAAGGAGGAACACGACCACTTTATCTCTGCCAAACACACCAATAGCTTTTCCAGTGTCCAGTTCCAGTACCCTTCTCTCTTTGCAGACCCCCAACAGGATACTTTCTATTTAAAAAACGCTACCACAAAAGTCAGCAGCTACGATGGAAGGCAGAGGAGAGAGCCTCTGATTGGTGTGGTCTGTCTGGCCCAGAATATATCCACCTAATTGAATATCACATAATATGCCACTGCCCAATATAGATTACAGTTTAATTATTCTCTCTCTCCCTTGAAGGAGTGGAGGGAGAGGTGAAAGTAATGAGGGGGGAGGGAGCAGAAATCTCTTTAAAAATGAAAAGGAATCTAGATTTTTTTTTTTTTTGACTCCCAACCCTCTCCAGGAGCAATAAGAAAATGATGGTGGTATTAATTCTGAGGTCAGGGGCCAAGAGCTCTACTTTTCGCCATAATTTAATTTCTTTCTCTATAAATACTAAATGTAAACTGTGTCCATCCGACCAGATTTTGCCTGTAGCTATAAACGCCTCATTTTCTGTTGGGTTTCAGAAGAGGAATGCAAAGGAAGCGTGATTGTGAATACAGAATGGTAATCAATCCGGCTGAGGGGTGGAGAGGGGGGAGGGGAGAAGGAGGGAGCCCAGCCTCTCTCCCTCTCCCGTTCTCTCTTTATTATAATGAATTAATTCGACTTTATTTATCCCATTTTCTGGAGCTGACAGAATGTTAATTTGAGTTGAAATTTCGCTCGCCTCTCACTCCCTGACCCCTGGCCCTCAGATTGGCGTGTTGTAATAACCTGAATCTTTCAACAGAGGCCCTGATAATTGTTACCTTATTAGCATGCAAATTGTTTAA